>NC_139321.1:717500-787500 GCF_056507025.1 Lutjanus erythropterus | reverse complement strand
GAGCTGACGATAAATAAAGTCTTTATGTGCAGAAGAAGAAAACCAGATTTTTTTACCTGCTGGTGAATTTATCTGGTTCGTCTTCTCTGGCCTGGTGGAAGTCGAGGCTGAGCTCCGCGTCGATGCCGAGACCAAAGTAGTTGTTCATCTGCACAATCTGACAGAAAAATGCACCTGTTAGATTTACAGGTACAGCGACATGTCATCTGCATACAGAGAAACATGCTCGACATTTTAAACAAAGACAAGTGAACAGAGAAGAAACTGTAGAGAAAAATGCGCTGAATGATGGACGATGACTTTACGTCCTTCAAGAAGGACTCTGAGGTTCAGAAGACAATCAGGAAGCTGTTGAGTAAGTAAACCGTCCTGAATAAAAATGTTATTTCTGAATAAAAACAAATCAAAAGCATGTATGATAGATTAGTTCTCCTGACCAAGACGCTGTTTCAGAGCTGGAGTCGGTTCCCCGGCGCTGCACAGCAGCTGGGAGGGATAAACACAGAGACTGAATCTGATTGGATGTTGTCCACAGTATGATTGTATATATGACAATTAAACTGACCTTTACCTACACCTTTACTAAGACTGTTAAAGGGTAAGTTTGGTACTTTTCACACTTTTCACAATCTAACATCATCATCCTTATTCTAACTGGTCATCAGCTGATGAGGTGCTGAGGACCTTTCTGTCATATGAGCCGACATGTTTCCAAAGAATAAAACGGTTTGACTGCAGCAGGAGCTTTTTTAAAATTTTAAACTGAATTTGGTTTTAGAGAGTTCATATTTTCCTGTGAAATATTTCTGTGATATGAGCCTCAGGCAGCGCGGCACTCAGGGACTGCAGACCTCGGCCAAATGCTCTGTCTCACCTCATGTCAAAAAAAGTGTGTCCGTCCAGTTTGGATTCGCTCCAAAATTTAATGAGCTCTTCCTTCTTCCATGTCACAAAGATTCATGAAAACAGGGACGATAGATCTTCTGTATTCAAGCTGAGAAACAGCTGAACAAATGGGACCAGAAACCACCACAAACTGATCCAGACTTGAGAGACTGATTAATAAAAACCTAACGAGGTGTTAAATGGTCCTGACTGTCCTGCAGGACCTGGATCAGACCTTGGGCGGCTCCAGGAATCCGTTGTCCTTCCCGTCCTCAGAGATGTCCTGAGCGTCCAGCAGGATGGTCCATCGGTCCATCAGAACCTCGTCCGCCTCGTCCACAGAGACCAGGATGTGGTGCGGGTCCTCGCCGCTGTAACCTGCTCCCCACCGCAGGATCCGAGCCAAGTCGTTACCTGATGGGACGAAACAGATTTATTTTTTGTTTTAGTAGATATTTTAGAATCAATGATGATAAAACTTGCAGCACTGGTTGTTCTGACCTGTTCCCAGCGGAACGATGCCGATCGGCGGCTCTCGACAGACCAGTTTGTGCCGGACAGCCTCCAGTACTCCCAGCACCCAGCCCACCGTCCCGTCACCCCCACAGACCAACACCCGGAACCTCGGAACCTCCTGGAACGTGTGCAGGCTGCACCACAGAAGAAGAACAGAAAGATTTTACAGTGAAACTTGTACAGACAAACCTGTTTCCTGCAAAGAGTTTGGAGGAATAAAGACACCAAATGTCCCAGAAAGACAGTTCTTGGACACGAACGTGTGACACTGAGTTTCTAATCAACTTTCTGGATGTGCAGGACAAAGATCTCAGGCAGGAAAAGTTTTATTAAAGGTGCAAAATGTAAGAATAACAGTCAAAGTACAAAAGGGGCCAAAGCTAGCTGGTTAGCATGCTAACTTCAATACAAATCTCTGCAACACAAAACAGACGTCTTTGATATGATGTCAGAAATGTTATTTTTTCACATTCTGTTGGTAATTTTCCTTCATTTTTGAACAATTAAAGTAAATTTTTGTCTTGTACATCGTACATAATCAAGTCAGACCAAAACTGAAAAAACAAAAAGCTTCATGCTTCTAAAATAAAGTTGGGTGTCTTGGAGTAGTCTGATTACTTTGTCATGGGGGTCATTAATATTTAAAGGGTTCAGCCTCTGGGGAGCAGATATGTGATCAATATATTTCATGAAAATTTCCCTTTAGACTTTGAAATCAGAGTTTTATGAAATTTTGTGTACATCAATTTTGGAATTTGTACCTTTTTCAAGCAAGTTTCAGGTTTCTTTAGGTTGATTTTCAGTGTGAAATGACCTGAAACAAACAAGATCACCTAAAAAGTGATTTTATAAAAGTATATCTGATTTATATTTATACTTAAAGAGATGAAATATTTAAAAAAATACAAATATGATCCTTACAAGCACCAAGACGAAGCAAAGACTAAAAAATAAAAACTCCTCTCAGGATCCCTGTTCTCTGTACATGGATTAAATAAATCAAGATGTGACGTGTGTCTTGTGCCAGTCATCATCTCTCCTCTCATTGGTTGACAGTTGAAGACGTGTCCGCGTCTCTCACCCAGCCAGCGGCCCTCCGTTGGAAATGTCAAAGACCTGATGAGGGTTCAGAAGCTTCCTGAAGCTGTAGAGCAGCTCTCTGCCCTTCAGACCGCCGCTCTTCGGGTTGACGAACACCAGCAGAGGACAGACGTCTCCTCCCAGTTTGTTGTGCTGAGAGACGACAAAGACGAGGAAGACTGAGGCGGGATGATATGTATAAAACATGTCCGAAAATACACATTAACATGAATCCAACATATTATTAACAGAGATGAATCAGCCAATCATCAGGTGAGTCACCTCGATCTCCGGGATGACGAGTGACGTCAGCGCCTTGTTGTTGACCATCGTGTCTTTAGCCAACATGTAGATCCTCTCTGCTTCAGAGAAACACGAGATCTGCAACGCCACTGCACCTGAACACAACACACACACACACACACACACACACACACACACACACACACACACACACACACACACACACACACACACACAAGCTTTTAAAACTGTGTACAGGTGATGTTCACACACACTCATCAACAATATCAGTCAGTTTTATTTTCCCAGATTCCCTCCTGCCTTTATTTATGCCCAGTTTTGTATCTGTGCTTTTCATTGTACTAGAACAGAAGTAGAACAGTAAATGAAGAACTGTGGAATAAATAAATAAACTTTAGATCATCTGTAAACTGGACATTTAATGGAAACACTGGTCTTTATGAAACCTCACAGTCACTTTCAGGTTAAAGACAGAAGAGATGAGACACTTTGAGATTTAAATATTTGATCTGAGCGCTGCACACATCCTGAAAATCTACCCAGTGGGGTGGTTTCCATGACAACCGCCTCACCTTGACTGGCATAGATTTGGCTTATGGTGACCAGGTGACCTGCAGAGACACAAAGAGACAGAGTCAGACGAGCGGTCCTGCTGTGAGACGCCCTGGATAAGAAGACAGAGAAACATCCAGAGCGTTTCACTGGAGAACGTTCACTAGAACCAAAATAACAAAGAATAATAATTTAGTGTTGTCAGACTCACTCTTGATGGTCAGGTGTTCCTGGATCAGCTGGCTGTACTCCTCTTTAGTCAGCAGGGGGGGCAGTCCTCCAATCAGCAGCTGGACCGACACCGCCCGGTTCTTGTTCTCCACGATGTAGAACCGAGTCTGGTTCATCTGACGCAGAGACACCTGGGAAACAAACAACCAAAGAATAAATAAAATATAACACACTCCTCTGTTTCAGCCTTCAGGAACAGTTTGAGGGCGTGAAGCCTCATCGCAAATAAAAAAAAACTGTGATGAACAGAAATGTACGAACTTTCATGACAAAGAAAAAACGTTTATGAACTTAAGGTGAGAGGAACATTTAAAAAACAATTATTCAATGTGTCTGTTTGTGTGTTGTGTTGCTGCAGTTGTTGTTGTTGTTGTTGTTGTTGTTGTTGTTGTTTTCTCCTCCTACCTTCCTGATCTCCTGCACTTTGTCCAGAATCTTCTCCTGAGGAGTCAACGTCTGTCTCTGGACTGGAGGACAAACATGGAGGTGTCACATGACCCCCAGTTTAAGCTTAGCATCATGCTAACACACTAAAGTTTTATCATGACTGAACTCAAACAGGTTGCAGCCTGTAAACTGGTTGTTACACAGAGATACGAGCTGCAGATGGAGCTGCTGTGACAGATAAAGCTAATGCTAACATTAGCATGCTAACACCTGACCTGTTTCGAGTAAAAGAGGAGACGTGGACTGGATTCAATCTGGAAGATTTTAAATTACATTTCATTAAAATAACACAAGTACGGAAGCTGAGAAAGGCCATGCTCGTTTTTTCATCTCGAGTTAATGGTTTTATTTTCTCTAGATAACAAAATAATTAACTTGTTTTCTTGCAATAAGTTTTCTCTTTATGTCAAGGAATAAGACTTTTTCTTCCTCAAGGTAACGAGATAAATCCAGTATCACAAGAAAACAAGCTTTGTTATCTTGAGATAAAATAATTAATAATAATTAACTCATGATCTTTAGATAACTTGACTATTGTACTACAGGTATTTACTTTCTGCTGTTAACTGTATTTCTATATTTATTATTTTACACTTTTCTTTGTAAATTTGTGTGAATCTTAATTTATAAATCCGTGTGACTACAAGAACCACTGGAGAAGATGAAACTGTAGTTTTGTTGTTCCTGCACAACAACAATAAAGTTCTTCAAATCTTGAATCTTGAAATTAAATAATAAAAAATAAATAATCGTAAGCAAAGCTGTTCTCAGCTTCCGTACCAAACGAAGCTACCGATGTCTCCTAGCAACAGACTGACACGTCAGCAGTAGTTTAGTTTTGAGTGAATCACTACTTTAAAATGAATCAGTATTTACTGAGAACTGAAGACAGACGACAGTGATTTCAGGCTTTAATGATCTCATTTAAGGTTTATTTTTAGACAGACTGACATATTATGGGATGTTTGTTTAGTGACTGGATGTCTTTAATTTTCCAGCACAGATTGAGCTTTAATCCTGTTTCATCACCTGCTGCAGCTTTTAATGATACTGAAAGTTGACAGTTCAGAGGTTTTAAAGGACCTGTCTGGTGTTTTTGTTCATCCTTTATTCTTGATGTTTCTGCTCACCTTGCTTGCTGCTCATGTAGACCTCCATCAGACTGAAACTGGACACGTCTTCATCCTGAAACAACACACAGTCTTCATTATTTAAAAAACAGAGAACACTTTATAACTATAACTCAAACAGAGCTAAGCTGCTTTGTGGAGAACCTCAGGGTTCCGTCCTTGGAACTCTCTTGATGTTGATAAAAATGCCTCAGGTCTGCAAACATCTACAGCCTCTTTTATTTGCTGACAGAACATCTTATTACCTATTACCAACATTTTATTATATTTTGTGACAAATATAAGATGTGTACAAAAGAAAAGGGCAAAATATTCATCTATAATATTTATTAGGTTTTAGTGTTCAGAATAATTTGTCCGTATCTAAATGTTAAAAATAAAGGAACGGTTTGACCTTTTGGAGAATATGTTCATTCTCTTTTTCGTGCTGAGAATTGAATTGATAGATTGTTAGCTTAGCTTAGCATAAAGACTGGAGACAGGAGGAAACAGGCAGCCTAACTCTGTCCAAAGCTGATAAAATTGACTGACCAGAAATACATAATTGATTTATTTTGTTTAAACTGATTAAACTAAATTTCAGTCCAAGCTAAAAGTCTCTGGAGGACAGTGTTACCTGTCTGTCCAGCTGACTGAGGACCTCAGTGAGGACTGAAGCTGTTGTGCTGCTCTGAGAGACGGAGACGGAGACGAAGGCTGGACCCGACCTGAAACACAGAGCAGCCGAGGACATTGACAAACTGGAGAAACACTTAAATTACTTGCTGGATTATTAACTGGTAGGAAGATGAATGCTCACCTGGGCCAGGAGGCGTACACCTTGATGACCTCAGCGTCTCGCGGTTTGGCCCTCAGCAGCCAGGCGTCCCCCCCGTCCTTCAGAGAGCTCCTGTTGTCCGGACCGCCGTTACGGTTGAGGATGTCGTCACTATGGAGACGCTGCAGGCCACCGATCTCGTGCAGCTCGAAGTCCTGAGGTTCATCTGGGAGGTAGAAGGCTCTCAGCGCCGCCTCCTGCAGGACGACACAGGTACTACAGCGTCAGGACACACTTCAGTGGGGACAATGTTTATTATCCTATTAAACCAGATTCACAGTCACAGAAATAAAGTTTTAATCACAAAAGATCACAAATGTTTTACACACAAATCCAGGATGTATCAGTATTTTAGGACAGAGCTTGTTTTCTTGTGCTAATGAGTAAAAACAAAGGTTTGTTTCCCAAGTTAATGAGATAATTAACTCATAATCTCCATTTAATGGAATTAATAACATAAAAATAATTAAAGTACGACTGTTCTTGGCTTCTGTACAACGGTGACAAATATATCCTGAAAATATATGATGATTCAGTTGATTTTTGATGTTTCTTTATGGGGCTGCAATTAACAATTATTTTCATAGTTGATTAATTGATTACTAGTTGATCAAAGTCCAAGATGACGTCCTCAAATGTCTCGTTTTGTCCACAACTCAAAGATATTCAGTTTACTGTCAGAGACGAGGAAAGAAACTAGAAAACATTCACATTTAAGAAGCTGGAATCAGAGAAATTTGACTTTTTTTCTTAATAAATAAATTTCAAAATAAGATAAGATAATCAAAACAGTTGGTGATTAATTTAATAATCAATCAATGATCAATTAACCAATAAATTGTTGAAGCTGTATTTCTTTTCAAGGTAGAATCAAGATGAGCATCAGATCAGACACTGTAATAAAGTTTTCTTCATCGAAAATTACTGGCTTGGCTTAATAATGTCCTCTGTGGCCTGGACTTTGATTGATGCTCAATTTTAGCGTCTTTTTTTTAATTAATAACATCACACACTGTCATCTGTAAATCAAAAACAAAAATCTTATTCCAGTCACCCTGTAATGCAACATGCAGAGGAAGGCTGCACCAACAAATTCCACTGATCATCAGGTTAAGGCTGCCTGAGAGGCAAAACCCAGGGCTGAATGTTTCCTGTCCTTTTAAAATCTTAATTACCTGCTTTTATTCTCTAACTAAACCGTGCGCAGATTTTAATGGTGTTTCTCCTGTATAACTGAGCGTGTGTGTGTGTGTGCGCGTGTGTGTGTGTGTGTGTGTGTGTGTGTGTGTGTGTGTGTGTGTGACATGTTTTAGAGAAGGGGCGGAGCTCTCACCACCACTTCCTCATTCCTTGTGGCTCGGAGGATGGAGACCAATCGGAACAAGCCGCGCTTGACTGCATCATCACCATCAAACACCTTCAGAAACTGTTTCCCTGTGGGACACACACACACACACACACACACACACACACACACACACACACACACACACACACACACACACTTAAACTTCCTCTTCTCTCACAGATCTGATCTGATGTCTGCAGGGACGTTGGGATCTCGATCAAAATTCACAACAACAAAGTGAACAAAACAAACATATGTTTTTTCAGAACTGATCCTAAATCTGTGAAAATCCAGATGTCGTTTTTTGGATGAGGACTGAATTCGTGAACTGACCCGACTCTGCAGCAGCTGACTGACCGTCTTTAGACGCCGCAGCAGACGGATCGACGTCGTCGGAGTTATCTGATGAAAACATGGAGGAAAAACTGTCAGACTCAAATACTTCAAGTTAAAAGCATCAAATGAAACGTTTCCAACCAGAAATGTGCAGACGAGGGATGATAATTATTTACTCAGTCATCCATGAATCGGTTGTTAAGACTTTGATCGATCGTGTTAAATTTAATTGATCTTCTATCAAATAAACATCTGAAACATGAAGATCTTTATGTTTCAGAGAATTCACTCTTCCTGTGGTTCTAGCCAGAACAACTGGCTTCTGAAGAACCCTTTTTGACAGAAAGGGTTTGTCAAGGGTTCTTTATAAGACTAAAGAGGTGGAACCTTTCACAGATGGTTCTAGATATAAGCTTTTGTGCTGGGTTCTGGGTAGAACTGTGACCTGCGTGTCTGAGAGGAGCCGAGTTTAAAACCTGGAGAAGCTTCAAATATAAAAAGTGACATTCAGCATTAATCAGGTTTATTAAAGTGATTTTAATCTGCCCTCTTTGTCTGCTCTTCCTTTAAAAGGTGAGATTTTTATCTGACTGACTAAAGAAAGAAAGAAAGAAAGAAAGAAAGAAAGAAAGAAAGAAAGAAAAAGATGTTTGTTGTGTTACCAGGTGAGTCCAGGTGAAAACTTCAGATAGTGTTTTAATTCACTTTCTTTTAAACCGACATTCAGTTTTGGTTTTAGTTTTATTTTCATTTGTGTGCACAGAAGAGATGAAAGCATTATAACAGATTTATGTCAAATATGTGATTTCACTTTTTCATAGTTTCCATTGTTAAAAAGATTTAAAGGGTCAGTTCAACAAAATCACTATAGAATTATATTTTTCCACCTGAGCAGTTTTTAATTTTCTTTTCTTTTCGTTCTTGTCTTGTTTAGTTTCCACCTTTAGACCTGAGCAGATTTCTTGTTTTCTGTTTTCTGCAGGTCGAACCTTCAGACTCTGAACACCGAAAGTTTGTTTTCTTTATTAACGTCAGAAACTTGTTGTGAAAAACCTCATTTTTCTTTTTGTTTCACACTCGCAGGAGCAGAGTGAAGCAGTCAGGAAATGAACGCAGTGTTTGTGTGTCAGCAGCATCACAGAGGATGTGGTCAGGAGGTGTGTGTGTGTGTGTGTGTGTGTGTGTGTGTGTGTGTGTGTGTGTGTGTGTGTGTGTGTGTGTGTGTGTGTGTGTACCCAGGTCGTGGCTGCAGCTCTCTGTGATGCGGTAACAGTGCATCTTGCTGAAGTTTCTGGAGTCGAGGCGGACGCAGGCCGGATGCAGCAGCATGCAGCGCAGACGTCCCAGAGTGCACTCTGGTGGCACGCTGAGGTAACACGCCGCGTGACTCTGCAGAGACGACAGACAAACACACGAGCTGATCAATAATCAGTGATTTACAGAAGTGATCTGGGTGTTTCATCTGTTTAATGTGGCTCTTCCTCATGTTTTTCTCGCTCAGCTTGTTTTCTCTTTTAATAACTCATAAAAAATTCTTTAAAAGTTGAACTTTAGTGAAATAATACGCCCTGAAAAACACTGTGGTTATTTTAGAAATTCTAAATTTTATATTTTAAAAAACAGAATAGGGGCAAAAGTCTGGAACTACAAATATTTTTTCCATACTCTCTTTTCTTTTTTTTTCCTTATTTATCCAGATTTGAAAATGACTAAAATCAAACTGCAGAGGAAACCTGGATTCAGCCTGAGAGACAAAACTCAGGGCCAAAGAATCTGAATCAGTCACTGATGTGTTTGTGACTCAGAGAGAAAATAAAAAAACTGAAGGAGACTCAGACGAACTGATCAACAGTTTGATCACGTCCTGTCCTCTCACAGCCAGAGGACACTGAGACGCTGCAGTCAGTACATCAAAGTGAGGAGGACACGTCTCCTGATCTCTGTCCCCTCATCACTGTCCCCTCATCAGTGTCTCCTCATCACTGTCTCCTCATCAGTGTCTCCTCATCACTGTCTCCTCATCACTGTCTCCTCATCACTGTCTCCTCATCAGTGTCCCGTCATCACTGTCTCCTCATCAGTGTCAAATTAGCCAACAGTCACATGACCACAGACCAGTTAGAACCCATGTGTCCCTACAGGTCTGTGAGTTGGTCCACAGACGGGATCATCAGGACTGTCGTCTTACCGTGATGCCGCACCACTCACACCTCATCCCCGACAGGACGTCAGAAGACCCGCAGGACCGCCGACACACCTCACACCTGGCAGCAGACGACAGGTTACCCTCCCTCCAGTGGTGGTGGAACGTATCCTGCAGCGACAGAAAGTAGACCCTGGGTCAGAAGGAGGTTTAATGAGAGAAATGTATTTCTTTATCTCTCCTTTTCTGTGCACCGACTCATTGATGTGACCACTTTACCTGACAGGTGTCATTTTAATTATTCTGTGTTCAAAAACTTTTATTTCTCATTTTCTTTTTTACTGAACAACTAAAAACATTCAGCACACAGCCGGTCCTCAGTGTTCATGTTTCCATGTGCTGTACAGGTGGATTACATCATAATAATGTGTACAAGTTCATAAATAAAAGTGCACACACTTTGTTTGAGTCATTTTTGTTGCAAATCATAAAATGTCCATTTTCCTGAGAGACAGTTATTGTTTATAAAGTCAGACCAAAGTTAACATGTCTTCAGGTTTTTTATCGTCTCGCTGTCTTTTGCTTTTCTCTCCTTTAAGTAAATGAAAATCTTCATTGACGTACAAACTTGGACGTAAATAAAATAAACAATATGTTAAAATAAAATGTGAACATAATCCAAGGTAATGGAGAAAAGTATGTTATAAAAGTTCCTAATTTATATTTTAAAAAGTTAAATTCCCTTTTTATTCAAACCTTTCAGGACTCATCACTGAAACACTCCACTATTTGTTTGTGACCATTTTCAGCCCCAAATTCTCACCAGAGCATCAAATGTGGATTAATCCGCCGCTGAAAATAGTCCCTAAAAATGCACCGTTTAAAACATGAAACTACAAATATGTGTTTTTACATCTTCAGTAGGAACCAATGAGCTGCGAGCTGCAGACAGGAAGTCAGAGCGTACTGGGAAAAAAAAATGTTCTGAATGGACGTATCGATCACTTCCTGTTAGCTCCGACTGGTTTCTCTCCAGTCAGTGAACTGAGAACCAGTTCATTCTAATCAATGTCTGTGACTGATCAATCAGCTGAGATCAATACTCACACTGAAGTGAGCCCTTCATTAACTGTCTCACTGGAGATCTTTGATTAAAGAGTGTGTGACAGCGGCAGGTGTCAGGTGATCAGTCACACTCAGCCCTGATCAATAACACACAGATCTGGAGTCAGTGTTTGGTTTGTCCTCTCTGAGCTTCTGTAGAGACGCAGAGACGCCTCTGAACAAAAACACCACCATCCTTATTTTCAGCTGATTTTACACCAATGACAACAAACCGATCAATATTATATCACGTCTCTGACATATTCTGACTTTACGTCCACATAAATCTGACGGACTGGACCTTTAAAGGTCACAGCTGTGGGGATGCTGAACAGCTGACAGAGGAAGAGAGGTGGTGAGGTAAAGAGCCACAGGTGAGAAGGAACAGGTGCATGCAGGTGTTTATTCTAATTTAGCCTCTGATTGGACCAAAACGATCAGCAGGTGGCGCTGCAGCAGCGACACACAGTCCTTCAAAAACACTTCAAGATCACCGTGTGTTCGTCTGAAATTAAAATGCCTTTTCAGGAAAAAGGAGAGAGAGAGTGTAACACCAGTGCTGTGTGACACGAATGAGTTGGTGGGAGGGCAGTTCCCTGTCAAGCTGCAAGCTTATTGGTCAAACACCAAGTGACACATCATCAAAATAAAAAAGGACAAAAGGAAAGGAGAAAACAACAGACAATAAGGACGAGAAATAAATAAAATGAAATAAAAATAAAAAAACAAAAAGGGGGGAAAGAGAGAAAAGAAGGAGGAGGAGGAGGAGGAGGAGGAGGAGGAGGAGGAGGAGGAGGAGGAGGAGGAGGAGGAGGAGGAGGGAAGAAAAGGTGGAGGAGCCTGAAACCACAGGAGCTGAACGAAGATGATCAGAGAGGCTGTTTTCAGTTTCATCTCCCTGCACACTGTAATGTCACTGCAGCAAATATGGTTAATATTTAAGCAAAGAAAGTAAAAAGTCTTTTTATAAACTTGTCAGGAGAGAAGAAGAGGAAATCTTTCTTTCAGACAGAATCAGATGGAAGGATTTATACTCTGAGACTTTCTGGACGTGTAGAAGAACACAGAACATTAATTATCAGATCCTGTCAAATATAAACAATCAGTGAAGATCCAGCTGCCGTGCAGCTCATCAACACACAGCTTCATCACCTATTAATCAGAATGAATCAGAAGTGCACACGTTGAGAACCCGCCTGTGTGGACTCTTACTCCTGTGTGGACTCTTACTCCTGTTTGGACTCTTACTCCTGTGTGGACTCGTCCTACTGGCTGAGTAACACGTCTTTTAAAAGGTCAAAATCCCGTAGCATTGACTTAAGACCAGGTTTTTGCAGGTCGTGTTCCGATAACAACACACCAACAACGATCCTGCAACCGATCCTTACAACAACAACAACAACAACAACAACAGCAGCAGCAGCAGCAGCAGCAGCAGTGAGTGCTGCTGCAGTGTGAGAAAAAAATAAATCCTGCAGACAGTAGATCAGAAAGTACATGTAGAAGATGTCCTGGACAAAATGAGACATTTGAGGACGTCATCTTGATCAATGTTTTCCTACATTTTATAGGCAAACAACTATTAATGAAAATAATTGTCAGTTTCAGCCCTAATTATGCTGTTACATCATCACTGTATCAGTGGCTGGTTTTAAAAGGACAATAATATCCTTTATCATAATATTTCTGGATAATATCATCATCAGTATCATCTGTATTTTATTTTGTGCTGAAGCTGGAACAGTTCTGTATAAATGAAATTATTTCTAAAAATGATTATTATTATCAGGACATGTTGCAGTACGAGTCTCCGTCTCTGTCTCTGTCTCCGTCTTCGTCTCTCTGTGCTGAAACTGATCATTAAACTGGACGTCTGAGCTCCGTTTAGATGAATCAGCTGTGAGTTATAACCTGTATTTTCTAACATGCAGGTGACTTACAGGTGCTGAATTATTTTCAGCTTTCTTGTGCACGTTCACCTCAACATATTATATTTAAATCATATTGTAGTTCCCTGCACTTTGCAAAATAAAAATTGGGTTGGGGCCAGGCATGCTGAGGATGAAGAGGAGGAAGAAGAGAAAAGAGGAGACAAATGACAAATGACTGATCGCTCCGTCAGTCAGTGACACACTGATGTTTAAAGATGCTCGACTTTCCACTGACTGCAGTCACATGAGGATGCAATTCAAACATTTAAAAAAAAATCACTACATCTCCCATCAACACTTTGTCATTGTTTTTCTATGAACATCACAGAGATTTACTTTGCATGAAGTCACTGCTGTTTACAGTAAAACACCATGAGTTCAATTCTTGATAAATCCAGAATCTGTCTGGATGGTTTGTGAAGAACAGTCTGAAGATGCAGCAGCTTTGGATCCGACTGAACAAAGAAATGTGTGAAGAGACGGATTTAAAAAGTTTTTGTAAAAACAGAGTGATGTACTGGTGAACGTTTCTGCTCAACTGGGGCGACATTTTGCTGCAAGTTGCAAGTTACAGCACATACGGATGATTTGTTATGAATTTTCAAAGTTGGTTGTAGCGCCACCATCAGGGCCACCAACCTATTAGCCTACAAAGCCAGATGAGGACGTTTGGCACAGGACTGGACCGTGTGCCCCTGTGAGTTTGGTGAGTTTTCTCACACAGGAGGGCAGATTTCCTGGAGACGAAGACAAAAACAAGAGGGACCAGCAGCAGTGACAGAGGTGTTTATGATGATCATGATGAAACTCTGATGGACGTGTTGCTGCAGAAATCAACATTATATTAATGAATTATTAGCCTGAGCTTCTATTAGAGACTTTACGGTAGTTTGCAGGTGTGACACTGACCTGCTGCTGCAGAGAAACGTCCTGGTGAGGCTGTCGACAGTCTGCACAGCTGAACGGAGCACAGTCAGCGTGGACATGCAGCTCACACACTGAAACACACACACACACACACACACACACACACACACACACATCAGTGACATGTAATCCAGGTCACAGCAGCTCTCTCACGTCATGAATGTGAGGTCAAAGGTCACGGTCTCACTCACAGGTCTGCACTTCACCACTTTACATTTTTAGACATTTAAATGTTTAATTATAGACAAAAACTGACTGATGCTGATTTATCTGTTTATTATTGATTGATTGATTATTTTCTGCACTTTTATGATCATCTTCTGTTGCATTTGCAGAAACATGTAACAGTATCTGGTTTTATTTGATGCGTTTTACTTTAATCTCTTTTTATTTTGTCTTAATTTATTTCACTCTCTTGTTGCTTAATGTCTTGAAAGCTGCCTTGTTTATATAATTATTAGTTTCTTTATTGTGAAAATATTTTCAGTTTTCATTCATAATAATAAAAAGTAATAATAAGTGGTGTAATTTTATTTTTAGCATGAACATTATTCCTGCAGATGAAGAATCTGAACCAGTGATGTTTTTACAGAACTGAATAAAGTCTGTTCTACATTTTTCTGGTAATAATTTCTCTGAAGTTTCCTGCTGTTCTCTGCAGTCCAGCTCGGACTCTGCTGGTGTGACTGTGTGCAGGTCAGACTCTGTCCTCTCTTCACTCTGTCACTCCTCTGTGACTCGCTGCAGGACGTTTGACCTCAAAGCTAAATTCAGCGTCTCCTCACTGAGCGCGCTCCATTCAAATGTCGTGCAAACTACATGCAAACTGACAGACTGGAAACACTGATGATAAACAGAGGATCTGCATCAAACAGCTGATATTATTTAAATTCTCTGAACAGGCAGCAACAAAACTTCATTCAGTCATCCTGAAGGTGTTTGAGGCTCTTCTCTAAGTTTTCACTGGAAACTGGTTTAAAATAATGATCATTTACAGATAATCTGCTCCATCAGATGCTGGTTAAACTGGTTGAACTGGTGGTGAAACTGGTCTGACCTTCACAGCGCAGCGCCGTGTTTCCCTCCGTCTGTTTCCTGCAGACGCAGCAGAAACGTTTCTTGTGACCCGCCGGACCGAAGCAGTGAGCCACGGGGACCTGCAGGGGGCAGCAGAGACGCTCTGTTAACACAACTGAAACAAAAAACTTAACATCCTGCCGCTGGAAACACTCGCAGTGTTAACACAGAAAAATGACGTAACTAAAACTAAAAGACAGTAACTAAGTACATAGATTCGAGTGTCTGTGGTCCTCAGATATCTGAGGCAGCGCTCGACAGAAAGGACTGCAGCTGAAACTCACCTGCCTGACAGGGTAAATGTTAGAAAAAGACTGAAACTATTAAACTATTTTGATAATCAATTAATCTTTAAAGTAATTGTTCATGAAAATATTGCAGTAAATGTCTGTTTCAGCCTCTCAAATATGGAGATTTACGCATTTTCTTTGTTTATTATCATATTGAACTGCATATCTTTGAATTTTACTCTGACAAAACAAGACATTTAAACACATCATTCTGAAAAACTGGACTTTTTTTTTACTATTTTCTGACATTTTATAGACGTACAGCCCTGGAATAACGTGAAAATGAATTAATTTGATTTTGTTTTTATTTAATACGCACTAATAAAAGAAAAAACTATCTGCACAGCAGCAAATCAAAGAAAGACTTTCAGGCTGAACTAAGAATTACTTCTGCTGGATGATGTGTTGGACAAGAAGTGACTGTGAATTGGAAAATGAAAAAAAATATCCGAAATAAAATGAACCACATGACAGAAACAATAAACTTCTGTCTGGCTCTGATAACAAAACAATCACTTAAATAAATATTAATATCATATTATCTCATGTAAACAAACTCAGGTCTGTGTTTTACAGTCAGCTGAGTTTCCTGTCGACCTGAAGACGTCAACAAGGAGATCTGTGAGTCATAGTTTTCAGAAATGTTGTCATTATTTGAAGAGACTAACTCACTGTTCTGAGACAGATGAGACCTGGAGAAATTATAACAGTTTTTATATTTTCTCTTATAGACTATACAAGTCATCTTGTGATTAAAGAAATATCTGTATATATGTGCAATAATTCTTGATACACTTGATATATTTTCACCGATAAGGAAAAGACTGTCATATTAAATTTCATGCAAGAAGTCAGACAGTTTCCATTTTCTCTTTTCTGTGAAAAAATGAATCATACAAACAAAAAAGCAAAGTAATCACATTACTGCTCCAGTGTCTAATAATGTTAATGAACATTTTTATTTTCAGACACTGTATGCATTTAAAGCAGAAGTCTTTTCTCTGCTGCACATTCTGCAACTACTAAAAATAAGAAAATAACAAGTAAACATCTGTGGTGAACACCAGAAGAAAAGTGTTCAGGTTTTGGATAAAAAGATTGAAACTGTAACTGCATTACTTTTCATAATTCACTGTCACATGGAACAGTTCACTCTTTAGAAACAGAAAGAAAAGTCAGAAAGAGTGAGACACATTCAGAAACAAAACACAGAATAATCTGAGATGTTTATAGCAGAAAAACGCAGCTGTCAGGTGATGGAAAAGCTGAAAAATGCACCTTGAAAAGTGCTTGAATTTGACTTTGTGCAGGAGCAGGAACCCTGTTATTCACCCTGCAGACTCAGAACCAGTCTGTGATAATAAGAAGGTCAGAAAATGTGTCTCCAGGCAGCCAATAAAAAAAACACAGGGGTCTCCTGGGAAAATCAGGACGGTCGGTGAGTCTTCCTTTATGAACTCTCAGCTCAAAGTGAATCTCAGAGGCTGCGAGGATGTGACAACGTGACGAGGCATCACTAAACCAACATGACATGTTATATAACATGAAGCACCAGGTGACGGGGCCCCCGAGCTCAGGGGCCTCTGAACCGCGAGGACCTGCAGCTGGTTCTCACCAAAACATCAGAATCTGCAGACGGCGTGAAGGAGTCCAGCTGAGGAAGGAAAACTCACAACCACGAATCAGACAGAAATCTACTGAGCTGAGGACAAAATGAGACATTTGAGGACGCCATCTTGGACTTTGATCATTATTTTCTGGACAAAACAACTGATTGATTAGTGGAAAAATTATTGCCAGATTGATCCCTAGTTGAACAGGTAGGGTTAGGTAGGTCAAATAGGTCCAAACAGGTGAGAACAGGTGGAGCACACGAACACTCCACCTGTTCTCACCTGTTTGGACCTATTTTTCAATGGAAGGACGTCTCAGCTGAACCCTTCTGGTTTCAGTGTGAACGTCCCGTAACAATCAGGTGATGATGTAAAAGAGGAAAAGGTCACTGAACGAGGAGGAAGAACAGGAAAAACAGCTGCTGCTCCCACATGGGAGTGTTCATGTATTATTCTAAGGTGGTTAGCTCTGGTGCTAACGTTAATCTTATAGTCCCAGCAGATTAAGAGCCCACGTCTCTTTTGTCGAGTTACACAAAGTGAAACCAGACGCCGACAAACAGCTCTGACTGTGTTGCTGTAAATATCGGATTTTATTTGAATTTAAAGGTTGGCAGATTCTTTTCACCAAGAAAGAGAAATAAACCGTTTCTCAAATCAAAAGTCAGAGGGTCACTAACATTTTTCTCATTCAGCCGCTCGTATTTGAGCCTTCGCTAAGCCCCGCCCTCCTTAGTTACTGTTGCTATGCCGGTCAAGCTTTCCATCCTCATACAGCACAAACGACGTGATTATGGCGGCAGATTTAACATTGAAATTGTGAGTAAGTGTTGAAAGTCTCCGTCTTTGATTCCTCAGAGACATACATGGAAGAGGGGTAGGATGAACCCTGAGTCCGGTCTGTCAGGTTCAGGGTCTCTCAAGGATTTTGCAGGCTTTGGGGGATCGTTGCAGGTAAAATGCCTGATTTCACAACAGTTTTTCAAAAAAAAAAAAAGCAATGTATGTTGCAATGTTTTTACAAAGACAAAGAAATTGCAGGAACAAATGAAAATTGTGATTTCTTTTCTGTATAATTCATTAAACAGACAACTAAAAGACAACTTGTTCCAGGGAGACGAGCCTCTGAGAAAACATGCTTTAAATCATAAACATATAAGTGCACAGGGCATAAATGTCAGTAACTATGATAAACCTCTTCAGTGACAAAATAAAAAGAAATAAATGATCCCTGGAACTTGAGGGAAACTACAATTATTGGTCAAATTTGCAGGAAAGTTGCAGTGATTGGACAAAGTTGTAAGGTTGTGCAGGACTCACAGGGATTGGCTGAATCTGAGTGTAACTTCCTGTCAGGACTGTCCAGTCGGAGCACAAGTTAAACGTCGAGCCGCCTGGACTGAAATACAGTCTGTGAAATAATGAGAATGATGATTTTATCCAGAGAGCAGGTTGGAGGAGGACGGAGCACCGGTCCACTCTGTCAGCGCCCGGCGGGCTTTATGGCTGGTTTATTGATCGCTGTAGCAGTTAGCCAGGCTCAGTGATCAGTGCTGAGCTGATCAATAAACATCATGTCGTTGTGATTAGAGTTTCAGCCGAGGCTGTCTGTTACTCACCCGCACCAGAGACGGAGTCATGCAGGAGCAGGCTGAACGCAGCGTCTTCAGACATTTCTCATGACACATGAAGTTACACACTGAGGAGACAGAGACACACGTCAGTCAGACTCAGACTCTGATATGATTTGTGATATCAGAGGAAATGAAAAGTTTTACGTCTTTATTCTGATTTTGGTTGAAAACATGTTAAATGACTATGCTGTGATCTTTTTTTTTTGGCAGTAATCTGAACCAGATGAGATGTTTTTCTCACGTTTTGCCTTGAACACATGTTTCACGTCGTGTGATTTGAAAGTCAGATTACAGATTGGATAAAGTTTTGATGAAAGGTGCAGCTCAGTCGGATCCAAACACCTCTGACCTCCAGCTGACTCACATTCACAGACACTCATGAAAAGAAAATATCTCAGATTTCACTTGAACTGCTGGTTATCAGATGTCAGCATTCACTTCCTTTTTACCCACAAGCCTTTGCAATCTGATGTCGGTCTGTAGTTTAGATTACGACACATCACCGAGTCTGAAATCTACAACCACAGAACACAGTCAGAGGACGAAGACAGAGACAAAACAAGAAGAAGAAGAAGTGTCATCCAATGTCTCGATCAATCGATTAGTGGTTTGGTCCATCAGAAAAATGTTGATCGAGTTTTCAAGAGCCCAAGGTGACGTCCTCAAACGTCTTCTGATGTCCAAAACAGAAAAGATACTCAGTTTAGTGTCATAAGAGGAGGGTTGGATGTATTCTTCAAGCCTCTTCTGTCACTATTATTCGCATTATTGATCGACCTGTTGATTGACAATGATCAAATATAAAACAAACATGTGGAGGACGTGGACGTACGTCTGCGTCCTCCACATGTTTGGACCTATTTTTCAACCTTTGACCTACCATTTAAACCTTTCCTGTAACAAGTATTTTCATTATCGATTAATCTGTTGATCATTTTCTCAATTAATTGATTTGTTGTTTGGTCCAACATGACGTCCTCAGATGTCTCGTTTTGTCCACAATTCAAAGATATTCAGTTTACTGTCAGAGAGGAGGAAAGAAACCAGAAAATATTCACATTTGAGAAGCTGGAATCAGAGAATTTAGACGTTTTTTTAATTAAAAAAATAACTCAAAATGATTAATCAATTACCAAAATAGTTGGTCATTAATTTAATAAGTGATTAATTGTTGCAACTGTAAATAATTCAGACCAAAATAGGCAATAATAAATTTTTTATTTTGTGTTAATCATATTTTTTTGTATTTTGTTGGAGAATCTTTGGACAAAATAGACGATTATTTGTTGAGAACAGTAATTAAATAAAATGGCAGCAAAAAATGTGGCTGTAAATATTAAAATGATGAGAAATCTGAGGCTAAATTTAATAAAACAAATGACATTAATTTGTCACTCAGTCCCTTTTCTACCTGCACTGTCTGAGCTGCTGTTACATGTGAATTTGAGGGATCAATAAAGTTTATCTTATAAGATTCATGAAATGTTTGAATTACAGCATGTTGATTTATTTATTACATTTTAAGTGTCAATGAGAAACATGGCCGACATGTTGGCATAAAAACATTTTTCCAACAATCATTATAATATAAAGAGTCTGAAGCAGAAATGATCAGTAAATGTATTTCTGTCTCATGTTGTGTTACAGATGATTTGATCCTGAGAAATGAATGAAGTGCAGAGTTTTAGTTGATGTTCTGTCGTCATATTTTCACCTGCTCTTCTTCTTCTTCTTCTGTTTTAACACCGGATCATGTCACAGAGTCACACATGCAGTATTATATTAAGACGTGTTATTAACAGCTGTTATGTCTTTAAAGCTCAGATACAAACGGTCACAGTTGAGTCATTAAAAGGAGGAAGACTTTTATCTCTTCTCACGACAGCGACGTCTTTATTCTGATCCAGACAAAAGGAGGAAACTCTGCAGAGTTCAGATAAAAAAAACCTTCAGTTCCTACAATAATGAAGGTGTGTCTGCTGAAATGACATTTAGTTTGTGGTGTGTTTTTGTCTCTTCGGTGACACCGTGGTAAACCTCCGGCCAGTTTCACACACTCTGCTGCTCGTCATCATCACCATCATCATCATCATCGACACCTCAGCTCTGTTTCAGCTCTGCTGCTTCATCTGAAAACACACCAGCCGTCGTGCGTTTCCTGTCCGAGGAGCTGCGGCGCTCCAGTAACACGCCTCAGAACAGACTGCTGTGGTTTTATAGTCCATCTGTTTGTTTGTTTCAAGGTCAAACCGTCAGTCTGAAGTGTGATCACATGACTGAAAATGTGTTTAAACGCTGCAGGACGAAGCAGTTTTCTTTACATTCTAAAAGGCCATGTATGGTTTTTCTCCTGGCTTCATTTTTTTGGTAGTAATATCATCAGATGTCTGCATTTTGTTTCTTGTCCTGATGTTTGTTGAAAAAAAGACAAATTTCAGAAATGTTCTGATAATAAAAACATCAATCAATCAATCAATCAATAATCATGTGACAACAACAGCTGAGGTCATTTATGAGGCAAAAACATATATTCTCTTCAGTGTAATAATGTGCTGCTTTTGTCTGTTTTTTCACTTTAAATGGAATATTTGGCTGTTTTTGATTGTTAATCTGACAAAACAACACAGCTGAAAACAATGACCAGCCTGGCCAATTATTGATCGGTTATCAGATCTAATATTTGGAATCATTGTTTCAGACTGTCAGGTTAATTAATAGATCTGTTTTGACTATTTTGATAATCGATTAATTATTTTGAGTCTTTTTTTTTGAGAGAGAGAAAAAAGTCTGAATTCTCTGATTTCAGCCTCTTAAACATGAATATCTTCTGGTTTCTTTCCTCCTCCCTGACTTTAAACTGAATATCTTTGCACTGAGGAGAAAACAAGATATTTGAGGACGTCATCTTGGACTCTGATCAACATTTTCTGACATTTTATGAACCAAACAACTAATCAATTAATCAAAAATAATGATAAACTGCAGCTCCATTCAGGATAATCCACAGATCTTCTTGTGAGCAGTTTCATGTAGGAACTACTTTGTCTGCCGATCTACATCCGCTGCCCGTGTCCCTGCCCCGGTTAGCTCAGTGGTGCTAACATTACAGCTCAGCTGAGGATGATGTCACATGTTACATGATGTTACATCCTGCGCTGAGCCTTTCATCTGTGAGTAGATGCACTACAGGTACTTTTTGATTTTGGGGTGAACTGTCCCTTTAAGATCTGGACTGAGCTGCTGATGCTCTGTGAACTTCTGTGTTGATTAAAAAAAGAGATGTGATGTTGTTTATGTTTATGTTATGATGTCAAATATTCACAGCTGGCGGATGAAGCACATTGATGACATCACATGTTTGTGTTAATCCAAGTGACGGCTTAAAGAAGACAATGTTATGTAATCCAGCCGAGCGTGAGAACATGTTGTTGTTGTTGTTGTTGTTGTTGTTCATCTGCAGCTTTTAATGCATCTGCAGCTGCCAGTGATGAAGAGGATGATGATGATGGTCGTGTGTCTGCACACAACCGGCACACAAACACACCGCCTGTTGCCATGACAACCAGAGGAAGTAAATCACGACTTGACTGCAGCTCTCTGGTTGCGCAACAGACACTTAACACACACACACACACACACACACACACACACACATCAGAGAGTGTGGACCACCAGTGTGTTACTGGGCAGAGTGGAGTGTGTGTGTGTGTGTGTGTGTGTGTGTGTTGTCTTGGATCTGCTCCTCAGTTCGCCTGTTGAATTCATGATTGAGTTGTAGCTTAGTGAGAAGGAGAGGAAACAGAGAGGAAACAGAGAGGAAACAGGAGGGGAGGGAAGGAAGGAAAAGAAGGAAAGGACAAGGAAACTTAAAGGGATGGAAGTAAAAAGGAAAGACAAGATGGAGAAAAGAGAAAAGGAAAGAAAATATAAGGTAATCAAGGGAAATTAAAATAAAGGAAAAAAATATAAACTGAAATCAAAGGAAATGATCTGAATCCTTCCTGGCTGCAGCTGATCTCAGTGTTCAGAAGGACTTTGGGTCCAATGACACTCAGAACAAACTGAGGATGACTCAATAACACTTCATGTCTGATACACACACACACACACACACACACACACACACAGAGAGAGAGAGAGAGAGAGAGATACACACACACACACACACACACACACACACACACACACACACACACACACACACACACACACAGAGAGACAGATACACACACGAGGGATGTCCTGATACAACTTTTTCACTTCCGATACGATACCGATATTGCAGCCTTGAGTATTGGATCGATCTGATACGATATCAGCATGAATCATACAAACTTTTATTACTTATTTTGTAGTGTGGAATGTTAGAAAAGGCTTGATCAAGTGATGTGACTCAAACAGAGAACAACAGTCAGCAGCCAGAGTCTCCTATGGACAGAAGTGCTGGAGCTTATCAGAGCGCTTAGATCAGAGATTTTAGATGCAGTCCGATAAAATCTGATACTCGTTTTTTGGCTGATATCGGACCAATATCTGATATCAATATCGGATCGGGACACCCCTAACACACACAGATACACACACAGATACACATACACACACACAGATACACAGATACACACACAGATCCACACACAGATACACAGATACACACACAGATACACACACAGATACACATGCACACACAGAGATACACAGATACACACACAGATACACATGCACACACACACAGATACACAGATACACAGATACACACACAGATACACACACAGATACACAGAGATGCACAGATACACAGATACACACACAGATACACAGATACACACACAGATACACATGCACACACACACAGATACACAGATACACAGATACACACACAGATACACACACAGATACACAGAGATGCACAGATACACACATACACACACAGAGATGCACAGATACACACACAGATACACACACAGATACACATACACACACACACAGATACACAGATACACACACAGATACACACATGTCAAACTGAGTATCTGATCATTACAACACTGGAACAGAAGTTTCTGTCTGATCTCAGAGCTGCTCCATGTTTGCTTTAGATTAAATCTGTTCAGTACACACAGTGAATACACCTGACAGCATCACGTGACACCTGAACACACCTGGTTCAGGGTCACAGCTGGTGCTGGTGGTTCAGTTCCCAGTGGGAGCAGCAGTATGTGCACTTACAGATCAGGAGTTCAAGTTTTTACTATCAATAATTGATGATATATGATCAATAATACATATTGTTCTCTGTCTGGTCTTACCCTCGCAGATGAAGCCGATGAGCCCCCAGATGAAGTCGCTGCAGCTGTGGCAGAAGGTGGGTTTGGTCAGGGTGACTTTCTTCAGGCAGTGACCGGGTGCGGAGCTCTGGTACCGGTGCCGGACACCGGGGGACTGCTGCTGCTGCTGCTGCCTCTTCTTCACGGCCAGGGGGCTCGATGTCCGGCCGTCAGCCGCTTCAGAGTCGGCCATGTCCTCCAACACACACGAGGGGCCACAACACGGGGTGTGACCGCTTCACTTCTGGTGCCGAAAAGCCCGAATCTTTACTAAATATCCCCCCAGTGAGGAGACATCCCACCGGGGCCGACGCGGCGGCTCAGCCCGGAGAAGTAGCGCCGTGCTCGGTGTGTGAGGAGCTTTCCCCCGCTGCTTCAGAAGCTAATTATCCAGGGCAGGTCACGACTTTGTGATCAGATTAGTTTTCTGGTAAATGTGGCGTCGGTACAGAGTCATCCCACCGGCTGGACCCAGCGGTGCCACCCAGCGGTGCTGCCCAGAGAGAGGGCGCTGCGGCCGGCGAGTCTCCAAACGCTTCCCGCCTCACAGAATCGATAAATATCCTACTCCTGAGATATCGATCGAGTGTCCACCTTCATAAAACACTCAGTAGGTGTCTCTGAGAGGCGGTGGGCTCTGGGTTTTCGAGCCTTCTCGACGTCTTCTCACGCCGGAGAGCTCGTCCACCACGCCGAGATCAGAGTCCCTCCGCCCGGAGACAGCGGTGCCACCCAGCGGCGCAGCGCGGAGCGCAGCGCGCCCTGCCCGGCGTGATTCCCGGAGACCCCCGCTCTGAATAAAAGATGAAATATCGATCCGGTGCAGCTGGATGCTGAGTTTCAGACTGGAGCCGATCAGATGAATGATGTTTTTCAGACAGTCTGTCTGTCAGTCTGAAAGCAGCAGCTCCACCCGGCAGAAACACGCCACAAACCCGGGAGGAAAATGTCCAAAAACCGGCCGGAGGTTCTCAGATTAACGTTATTCAACAAGTGTGAGCTGAGCCGGAGGAGGAAGCTTTCATTTTGGGTTTCTTCTTCCTTCTCAGAGGCTGATTCTTCTTCCGCGTCAGAGTCTCCAACACTGATTTACTCCTCCTCCTCCTCCTCCTCCTCCTCCTCCTCCTCCTCCCTCCCTCCCTCCCTCTCCTCATCTCCTCTCCTTGTCTCCTTCCTCTCTCCCCTTCACTCCTTCCTCCTAATTACTGAGGCTGAATCTGATTAAACGAATGAGTGATTCATAACCAAATATTTCACTCTGTCATGTTTACTTCCTCTTCCTGTTTGTTTCCTTCCTGTTTTTGCTTCACTCACCTCCTCCCTCAGGTCTCTCATGATGTTTGGATGGAATCTGTTTGTTTTTTTAGACTCACAGCTGAGATTCAGTCAAACATTTGTCCTGATGACGGTTTTGTGTCTGATAATTTGTCTTTATTATAAAATATTTGCACTGGAGACTCTTTTCTTGTTGTATTTTGATGGTTTTGGTCTTTTGCTCTGCAGCATTGTGTCATGACTGTGATGCAAGAAGTGAAGAAACACAAACTGTGACAAAATTCATGGTCAAAAATCATAAATATGATGAGACATGAGCACCAGTGTTCATGCATTTAAATAAAAATAAAATATAGGAGCAATATAAACAAGAGGAAATATTAAAAACAGACATATTAACAATCATGAAATATAAAAATAGGAGCAATATAGACTTAAGGAAATACAAATGTAAACAGGAGGAAATATACAAATAGAAACATTTTATGCATTAAAATATAAACAGTAAACAAACTTTAGTGAACAGCATCACATTTGAAGCAGGTTTTATTCAGTCAAAATGATAAAAACAAACTTGTGTGAGGTATTGATATTGATATGTAATAATGTACAGTGAGCAGGTCATTATTGTGAAATAAACCACGACAGATTGATGCAGGAGTCTTCATGTAGAGGTTTATTTCACAATAATGACCTGTTCACTGAACATTATCCTGCTTATTGCACAGTTCAGCACAGGGAGCATGTACAGCTGTAACACTGCAATGCACACCTGTAACAGGTGTTACCTTGCAGTCATGTGCTATAAACATTTAGATTAAAGGTGACATATGTGACACCTAAGTATTTAAAATGGGTACAACAGTCCAAATTCAAAATAATGGAGTGACTTATTTCCCCTCGTGCCTTCTTCCCAGACATGACACTCAGACAGGTTGTCTGCAGGAACGCTGCAGGAATGCAGGATGAGCTCAACAGTATACACTGACAATAAAAAGTGAGGACGAGACCTCCACTGTCAGTTGATCAGCTGTTTATAACTCTATCAGTTGTCTGTTGATGTAAAGTTCAATCTGTTAACCTGAAAACAAAAAGCCCACTGCTCTGAAAATAGTCTCCCTACCTGCCAAACTCCATTAACATTTTTATCAGTTTAACAGTTATAAACTTCTACTGCTTCTAAAAGATTATTAATGATTTCTAACAACTCATAAACAGACACTGACTCATTCAGAGAAACATTCGGCTTTAATTTTAGCTCCATGTAAAGTGAGTAAATGTGACGTTCTGAACCCAAATGGAATTTTCAAAGGAATTTCCGACTAGAAATTTCAATTTCAAACATTGCAGCTGCAGCATTGCTGTTGGAGAAGTTAGTATTTCAGCTTGGCATGTTTCCTTAATCTCTGATGACATATCATGGTCATTTTATGGTTTTCAACAGTAAATATTTTACGTATTTCTCCTTTAAAGGTGCAGTGCATCAGATTTAGGGGTATTTATTGTAAGAATATGTCAGAAATTGAATATAAAATTCAACAGAATGTTTTCCATTCATCCATCCAAAGCTCTGGAACAAACTGCCTGAGGAAATTAGGACAGCCGAGTCAGTGATCTCCTTTAAATCTCTTCTTAAGACAAACTTTTATCGGAGAGCCTTTCCTGTTCCCGGGCTACATTAACCAGCTCTGACTGGGGATCCCGCGGCGTTCCCAGGTCACCCTGTCCCTGAGGAAGATGTCAGCCTCCCTCCTGAGAAAACACATTTCGGTATGTGAATCCACGATCTCGTTCTTTTGGCATGTTGATAAGGGGAGAGTGGGACGAGGTGTTTGCAACCTTCAGGCTCACCACTAGATGTCACTAAATCCTACAGACTGGTCCTTTAACCACAGAACAGAATGGTTTTTGTATGTTTCTATTCTGCCTTGTTTTATTCTGCTGATTCATGATTCACACTTTTTAAATAACGGAGTATTTTCAAGTCAAAAGGCTCAAGTCCAAGTCAAGTCACGAGTCTTTGATGTTAAAATCTAAGTTCAGCTGCAAATCTGCTTTGACTTTGTGAAATCTTAAATCATCAAATTCATTCCAAGTCATGACTCGTCTCCACACCTTAAATTAGATTTATTAAAAAAGTCGACAGAATCCAAAGTTTTACTTCTAACAGATTTATTTAAACACCGCTTCATTCCTTGTGACCAAGAAGATTTTCAGTGTCACAGTTTCATCAGGGTTCCTGCATCTTTTCCAAAGTCAAATTCAAGCACTTTTCAAGAATTCTCACGCTACATTTTCAAGCTTTTCCAGCACGATCTGCAGTAAATTACATATTTATATACATATATATACTCAAAATGATTACTTCACTTTTTCATGCTATAAAAAATGAAATTAAGTTTTGTGATAGCATTCCACAGAAATAAAAGGAAAACACAGCAAAGTTTCATGTTTCAAAATGCGTCTGTCAGTAGATTTATTATTTTATAAAAGCTGGCTGAGTCAATATTCAACTTATTTTATTCCTTTATCTTAAATGTCAGTGATTCAGTCAGGTCACAGTTTATTGTGAAAGTACACCTTTGCCAGCAGATGAGTATCAGCTGGCATCATATTTAATATCTTTCATATCTGCAGAGGGAGCAGCTCCGCCATGTTGAACCTCCATGTTTCTACAGGAGCCCAGAACAGACAAACCAAACACAGACACAAAGTCTTTTGAGAGATTTATGGGTTCTCCTACGGCACATGTCCGGTAGGTGAGTTGGTTGCTATCTGCTATTTCACCACTAGATGGCACTAAATCCTGCACACTGGTCCTTTAATGCACATTTTCATAAATGTTGGGTCATAATCTTCATATATTCTTCATACTTTGAACAATATACCCTGAGTGATTCAACTGAATTTCTATTTCTGACTCTTGACTTTATCAGTATCTGTTTTTTCTTTTCTCTTAGTTTTGTTCATTCTGACGGTTATGAACCAAAATATCAGGACGAATCTGTGATTTATGTTTGTGTCCATCACAGCAGAGTTGTACCTCCTGACTTTGACCACGAGATGTCAGTGTGTGACAGTGAAACTGATCAGGAGTCTGTAGTCTGGATAAGAACCAGTCTCTGTGTCAGACTGAACCAAGGACGCTGTTCATGATGTCACTGGTATCTCTGAAAATTCCCACCAATCAGGGCTTAGATCTTATTTTCTGCATTCTGTACTAAAGATAAATGAAGGATTTTAATTGTAATATTCTTATTTAATTCCTTCATTGCAACATTAAAATGCTTCATTTATTAACATGACATTTATTCATGTTTTGGTGCAAACTGCTCATCACCTCCACATGATCTTTTTGCACGCGACAAAATGAATTTCAAACCTGTAAAAACTTTGGTGAAAAGTTTCACTTGTGTTTAACAACCTTCACTTCTGGTTTTTGTGCTAAATTTCAGTATTTTTTTTGTCGCTGATTGCTAAACCTTTGCAGCTTCTTGTCACAGCTGGTACATATTTATGCTGGAAAACATATTTAACATTTAATATTTAACAGCAATTGCAAATATCAACAATTGATTTTTGATTTATTGGATTTACAAGTTGACACATAATATCATTTTGATTTGCAGCTATTCTAATGAAATCTTATTAGTCAAAATGTTAATTGATAAGATCATTTAACAGTGAATATGTCAGTTACATCTGTAACTTAATTACCAATATGCATTTTTGCAATGAGCTCCTAAACTCAATGGAGGAGGAGGAGGAGGAGGAGGAGGAGGAGGAAGAGGAGGAGGACGAGGAGGACGAGGACGAGGAGGAGGAGGAGGAGGAGGAGGAGGAGGACAAGGAGGAGGAGGAGGAGGGGGAGGACGAGGAGGAGGACGAGGAGGAGGACGAGGAGGAGGAGGAGGAGGACGACGAGGAGGACGAGGAGGAGGAGGAGGAGGAGGAGGAGGAGGAGGAGGAGGAGGTGCCGTCATCATCCTGATCAGCAGGTGGAGCTGCAGGCTGCGTTCAACACATCTGGATTCTCTGCTAACAAAAAAAAAAAAAAAACCCAGACAGAAATGAATGAAGTTCCAAGGTTTACTTCTGATGCCGTCAGCTGATCTGAGCACAGCTCTGACTGAATTCACACAGAACATAAACAAAAAACACAAAAGGAAGAAGAAGAAGAGGAAGTCAGCTTCACAGTTCAGAGAAGATTTAAATCTGATTTATTCTCTGTCGATCAGAGAAAAGTGGATCAATAAAGAAAAACGTGAAAGAAAAGAAAATCAAAGAAAACTGAGAAATTAATAACTGAGAGTTCAGTACAGAAAGTTTTACTGAACAAAATTAAAGTTTCTTCTCAACATAACTGATGCAGAATGAACAGGCTGACAGCAGCAGGGGATGATGGGAAATGATGTCATGTTTAATTATCTGCTGTGTTTTGACTCAGTGTCAGTGACTCAGAGAACCGGGTCGTTTTGATCCAGTAACCCAACAGAGTAACATTATGGAGGATCGAAACTGACAAAATGAAAAACAAACAAATGAATAAACCACCCAAAAATCAAATAATAAATAAAAAATAAATGTAGGCATTAAATAATCTATAAAATGTCACATTAATTAATATTTCTGTAATGTAATTTGACAATTTATTATTGTATTACCTCCCCTTTTGAATTTACATTCAATTAATTCATTTATTGAACAAATTTATTGATTTTTAAATGTATTTATTTATTTATTATTGACACATTTATTTATTTTATTTTTATTTTCTGAGTTTCTTTCCTCTGACTATTACTGGCTGAAGTTCAGTTCTGACCCACACTGAGTCCATGTTTAACTCCGTCTTTTATAATGACAAAAACATGATATTTATATTAATTTATGGGTTAAGCCTGTCTGATGCAACAAAGTGACTACAGAGTTAAAATGCAGCACACCTGTAACAGGTAACAGGTAACGTGGTCCCCCCTTTCTTGTTCCAGTGGTTTGATCCAGGAGCTTTTAATCAGCTGTTTGAACACCCAGAGTCATTTTGACAAAAACTCTGCTGGAAACAACAGAAACTTTTTTTTTTTTTTTTTTAATCATGAGAGTGTTAAAAGGCTTTAAGGTGAGTAAAGAATAAAAATTCATTTCATTTGGGGAAAAATACGTTTTTTAAATCTCAAACCAGAACTACAGTGTGAAAGATTCATTCATCAGTGTTGATGAGTGGCTGATGTTTATTTATTTATTTAATGTTTATTTGTACAGAGACAATAAATAAATAAATAAATAAATGTGTGTCGCCCATTAAACTGTTGAAAAATTACCACGAGCTCTGATTTGTAAACTGCGCACTGCAGCTCTACAAATGAATGATTGAACATAGCGACAGAAACTAAGGAAGAGGCGGGGCTTAGCAAAGAGCCAACCTGCAAACACAAAATCTGATAGGTGGAGCAGAACAACATAATAAAACAACTTAAAATAAAACTTAAAATCACCTTTAAAATGAACAATCTGACAGAATAAAATACAAAACAGAATAGTTTTTATTTTACCACTGAACCAGTCGACATGAATTAATTATTAATTAATCGTCTTTATTTCTTAAAGGGAAAATTCAACACTTTTCACTGTTGATGGTAAATAAATTCTGTTGTTCTTCCTGCATCCTGTGATGTCACAGTGATGTCATAGTGATGTCATTGGTGTTAAGGAAGAACTACAGTTTGGACTTCCGAGTATTTTTGTGTCCTGTTGTCTCGAGTGGTGTTTTCATTTCTGTCACGTCCCAATCCCGAAGATTTCCCATGAATCCACAGTCTGAACACGTCCTGCAGAGATCAGAGCAGACAGGAGAGAATAAAAAAGAATTTAAAAAAAGGATGACACAACATGCATTTTCTTTAAAATAAAGAGTTTATTCATATTAGAACCACATATCTGATTTTAAAAAACAGCACTGATTAAAAATATCCTGATTGATCCACTTTAAAAAAATTAAGGCAACTTTTTGTATCAGATTATTATGCAGATCAAGTAGGACTGGTCTTTGTATAAAATACTTCATTTTTTGTCCATGAGATAAAAATATTTGATATGACGTCATGGTTAATTGTGTAGTTGGTGTCAACTGCAAAACCATATATTTGAAATGTTCTAGAAATGACCAACAAATTACCGCCAAGCTTGATGGTAAATATGGAAACGACACTTACAAATTATTAAATTAAATTTTGGGTGTTTTGTGGGTATTAAATATATTATATTTAATATTTAATAATTACCACTTGTTTAGGATGATAGGAGCTGGAAATTGAAGCGTTACTGTAATTATTTTACTGTAATCTGTTACTTTGGTTTGTTACCTTTCATTTACATGTTTGATGTAATATATTTATTAATTTTAATTTTCTGCCTGTATGAATCATTCCTTCATATGATTTTTAAATAAAGGCGATTTTTATTGTTTGTTTATTATTTCTCTCTCCCTCTCTCTCCCTGCTCTGTGTCAGTGTCTCTCTACCTGTCTCTCTGTCTCCTCCCCTCCTCTCCGTGTCTCTCTCTTCAGTCTCTGTGCTGCTGTTCACACAGAAACAGCTCCGCCCGCCGCTCCGTCTCTCACACCGTCTCTCTCTCTCTGTGAGTCTACCTGCCTCTCCGCTCTCTCTCTCTGTCTCTCCCTCCATCCCTCTCTCTGTCTCCGTCTCCTCCTGTCCTGTCCTCTCCTGTCCTGTCCTCCCCCCTCTCGGTGCGGACATGCTCCCGGGGCTCCGGAGATGAGGCTCCGAAATGTCTCCTTCCTGACGGTCTTGTTGTTCGGGCTGTGCGGGCTGGTCTCCCTGTCCTGGTACACCGCCTTCAGCAGCTCCAGAGGTAAGACCCGCATACCGGTGCGTCCTGGTGGAGGTGTGTGTGTGTGTGTGTGTGTGTGTGTGTGTGTGTGTGTGTCTGTGTGTCTCTCCTCACGGCGGGCTGAGGAGGGGGGCGGCTCGGTTTGTGTTTTGCATGTTGCAGAGAAACGCTGATGTTGGTGTGAGTGACTGAGAGGCTGCAGCTTCAGAGGGTCTGGAGGTGAAGTCAGGGAGCGCTTGATTTGTGATGCATCGTGTGCCTGCTCAGAGCGTGAGAGTGAGAGGGGGGGGTGTCCACCTGAAGGAAGAGCAAAGAGGAAAGAAGGAGGAGGGTGGCGTTTGATTCTGGTGCAGCTCCTCTGTGAGGGGCTGCTGAGGTGATGTGAGGGGAAGCTCCAGCCTGAGGTGGTCCAGGGAGCGCTTGTTTTGTGATGCATTACATGCCAGCTGGGGGGCAGGATCTTTAAAGGGGTGGGAGACGGAGATGGGGATAAGAAGAGGAGTTGGTTTGATTCTGTTGCAGAGAAAAACACAAGATGCTTCATGTGCATGTAGAGGGAAGCACCAGCAGTGAGGTAATGAAGGGAGCGCTTGATTTGTTACACATCACATGCCAGCTGGAGAAGGGGACAGGGTCTTTGTAGAGATGGGAGAAGGAGAGGAGGAAAGAAAAGGAGTTGGTTTGATTTGGTTGCAGAAACAACATGGATGTGAAGGGGAGGTCCAGCCTGATCAGGGGAGCGCTTGGTTTGTGATACATGACATACCAGCTGAGGGGAGAGGGTTTAGAGGAAGGAGTACGGTGGGACAGGGACAGGGGGAGGTTGGTTTGATTCTGTTGCAGAGAAAAACACAAGATGTTTCATGTGCATGTAGAAGGAAGCATCAGCAGTGAGGTAATGAAGGGAGCGCTTGATTCGTGATGAAGCAGAGCTGCATAAGAGGAGCGGGTCTAAATGGAGGAGTGAGGTGACTGGTGGAAAGTGAGAAGGGGTTGGTTTGATTTTGTAGCAGAAACGATGTGAATATGATGGGAAGCTCCAGCCTGAGATGGTCCAGGGAGCGCTTGTTTTAAGATGCATCGCATACCACCTGGAGGACAGGGTTTTTGTAGAGGAGGGATAAGAAGAGTCGATCTGATTCTGTTGCAGAGAAAAACAGAAGATGCTTCATGTGCATGTAGAGGGAAGGACCAGCAGTGAGGTAATGAAGGGAGCGCTTAATTTCTTGTGAATCACATGCCAGCTGAGGGGACAGGGTCAAGAAATGGAGAGAGAGAAAAGAGGAGGAGCTGCAGACAAGACGTGCATGTGAAAGGACTCTCCAGCCTAAGGTAATCAAAGGAGCGCTTGGTTCATGATGCATCACATACCAGCTGAGGGGAGAAGGTCTAGATGAAGGAGTGGGGTGGAGAAAGGGACAGGAGGGAGGTTGGTTTGATTTTGTTGTAGAGAAAAACTCAAAATGCTTCATGTACATGTAGGGAGAAGCACCAGCAGTGAGGTAATGAAGGGAGCGCTTGATTTGTTGTGCATTACATGGCAATGAAGAGGAGAGGGTCCAAAAGAAAATGAGAAGTTGGTTTGATTTAGTTGCAGCTTCACCCTAAACACACTGCAGAAGAAACAGGATGTCGTGCATGTGAAGAAACGCACTTCATGAAGGAGCACTTGGTTTGTGATGCATTATAGGGGAGGGGACAGGGTCTAGTTGAAGGAGTAAGGTGGGGAAGGGGACGGGGGGAGGTTGGTTTGATTTTGTTGCAGAGAAAAACACAAGATGCCTCACATGCATGTAGAGGGAAGTACCAGCAGTGAGGTAATGAAGGGAGCGCTTGATTTGTGTTGTGGTTGAGCTAAAAGGGAAAGGATCCACATGAATAATAAGAAGAGAGGAGGCATTGGTTTGATTTTGTGGCAGATGATAGTTGTTTGCATGACCGGGGAAACTCTGGGAAATGGTGGCAAAGGGGAGCGCTTGATTTGTGATGCATGACATGCCAGTGAAGCAGACAGGGTCTGAGTAGAGGTGGGGACAGAGAAAGGGAAAAGAGGAGGGGTTGGTCTGATTTGATTTTAGATCAAGTTGATTTCAGATTTTCAGAGGAGCGCTTGGTTTGTGATGCCCCACATGCCAGCTGAAAAGTCAAGATAGAGAAGCAAAAGAGTTCTGGATACATGCTGCTGTTGGATGTGAAGGCCAGAGGCTCTGCAGGTGAAGGGAGCGCTTGGTTTGCTAGATGAGAGTGTGATGGATGAGTAGTAGAGAGGAGTTGGTTTGATTTTTATTGCAGTTACACTTTTTTGTTGCAGAAGAATGTAAACAAAGCTGCACATGTGAATGCATGATCAAGGGAGCACTTGTTTTGTGTAAGGGGAGAGGGTCAAGGTGAAGATTTTGATTTTTTTTTTTTTCAGCTACACTTTGAAAAAAAAAGAAAAGATGCTGTAGCTGTGAAGCTCCAGGTCATGATGTAATTGAGGGAGCGCTTGGTTTGTGATGCACGATGAGCCAACTAAGGGGCGTGGGGTGGTACATGCGGGGGGTGGTGGGGTGGGGGGGTTTGCAGCCTGCAGTCGTGTTTTGCATAAACCTCAGACTGCATGTTGGAGGGGTGGCAGCATCAGCAGCTGCAGGCGTGATGAAAAGAATCGCTTGGTTCCTGGTGCCTCAGAAGCCTGGAGGGAGGTGACAGATGTTCTTTTTTCTGTTGGAAAGAGAAGAAGAAGAAAGAATAGTTTCAGGTGCAGGAAGAAAGTTTGGATTGAAAGATGAGTGAAACAGCGAAAGTAAAGGGAGCGCTTGGTTGGTGATGCATGACATGCCAGTGGAGGAGAGGGGTGGTGTAGGTAAAAGAGTTGGGGACGGGTGACAGGAGAAGATTCAGAATTTTTGTGCAAAGATGGCAGGTTAGTCTCCTCATCTGAGAGAGCAGAGGAGGGGAGCGCTTGATTGATTTATCATTCATAACAGTCCTGTAGGGGAGGAGACAGTTTGTGGTTTTATAGTGTATTCACCTCTGCAACACTCAGGTGATCTGTAGACTCTGTTGCCCAGGTGTCAGGGAGCGCTTGATTTACAGTGCATTACAGTCCTTTGTGTGTTCTTTTGTTGTTTCAGTGTTCAGTGTGTTTTGCATGAAGCTGTGATGATGCAGGAACAACATGTGGCTCTTTACACACACACACACACACACACACACACACACACAGAGAGAGAGAGAGAGCAGTGTTACAGGCTCAGCTGTGTCTTCAGGTCCAAGGGAGCGCTTGGTTTGGGACCTCTTTCAGCCAGTTAGGGGGGTGGAGGTAGTGGGTTTTTCTGGAGCAGATCCATGCAGCTGTTTGTTGTTTTCAATACATTGTTTTTTTTTTTTGCTTCAGCCAAAAAGGAGCGCTTGGTTTGTGACTTCTCACAGCCAGTGAGTGTGGTGGAGTTAGTTGGGATTTCTGGAGCAGGTTTTCGCAGCTGTTTGTTGTTGTTTTTTTTTTGCTCAGCTGAATAGGAGCACTTGGTTTGTGATCCATCACCCAGCAGGGGAGCAGGGTGCAGCTGTTGTGAAACAGATGATGTCTGAACTTCGGCCTGCTGTGCGCGGCGTGTTCAGGGCAGGCAGGCGGGTGGAGACCAGGCAGCTCCTGAGGAAAGGGAGTGCTTGGTTTGTCATACATCTCATGCTGTTGAGAGGGGTGGAGTTTATGTTTTGATGTTTTCTGGTTTGAATGAATTTCAGCCGAGGAATCAAATGCTAACAGCTTGGAGGCTCAGCTCCCTCAGCATCAGGGAGCACTTGATTTTAAACACAGTAGACACCAGTGGGGAGGAGTCAGAGTAGAAGGCATCAGTAGGATTTTTCTTTCCTGACTCATGGAGAAAATATTCAGTCAGCTCAGCTGATTATCATCTACTGATCATATCAGATGTGTCACTGTTTCTCAGATGGAGAATTTATTTTGGCGAGAAGCTGCAGGAAACTCATTAAACTGTTTCAGATGATCTGCTGGAGTCGTCCATTCATGCACACTGCTGTACATTAAAGCAGTGACGACCCTGAGAGGACGTCACCACAGACTGCGACCCTGCTGAGGGTTCAGTGATCACGTGTTCGCTTTCTGTCAGACAAATATCACTCGCTACAAACCAACCAAACTCCACTGACAAAACCAGTCATTTTATCTCAGTGAACACAGGAGCTGCCTCCATCTGTTAGTGTGTCTGTGTTGTTGTGTGACTTCAGTGAATCCAAACTAAAACACCAGAGGGATTTAATACGAAATTGATTTCATTTCATATTTTTATTTTCCGTCAATAAAAAATACTAGAGATGCACCGATTGACTGGCCAGAGACCGGTAAGACCGGCCGGTTTTCAGCGTGACCGGCCCTGACCGGTGACCGGCCGGTCAGCGTCACATATTCGATTCTGTGCCCGTCATTGTCACACACATGTTCTGCACGATGGTCACATCCTGCACACACATGCTGGCATGAAGCTGGTGTCAGCGACAGATTGCAAGAGCAAGATAAAGAGAAGACAGACAGTCCACAACGAGACAGAGCAGCTGACGATGTCACAGAACAGCCGTAAACTTTGTAGCTCTTCATGCTAACGTAAGCCAGCAGCAGACTGCTGTTCACAGAGGGACAGTTAAAATCTCACTTCCTGTTTTGACTGAAGAATAAACAATCTGTGTTGATGCGTCTCCTGTTTTTCTCAAGGCAAAGTTTTACTGCAGCAAACTGTTGCACCGCGTCCGTCTCCGGTTTATTTACATCTGCTTCCACAGGAGATCACGTGAAATCGCAAACCGTGAAATCCCACGAGATTCTCGATTCTCTCATCACATTCATCTGATTCATAATCTTAATGTAAACCTATGATAAGGCCTGGCTGTAACCTGGAGGACTTTGGAGAACATTTAAATAGTATTTAATGAATATTTAATAGTCAGTTGCAAAAATGTTTGTGAATGCTGTCAATTCCAGCTCTTAGAAAGACCGAAAATCTTAATCGGCAGGTCAGACCCTTATAAAAACCAGAAATCGGAATCGGCTAAGAAAATTGCAATCGGTGCATCTCTAAAAAATAGAGTTGCAGCTTCAGATAACTTTATTCATGGTAACAGTATGGAGAGTCACACCTTCAGGATTTTAAATACCCCGCTAACACTCTGATACCTCCTCACCTCCAACACCTCATATAATCAAATAATACAAACTGTCCCTTTAGCCCTCAGTTTTTCTGCTTCAACACAACATGAACACAACGCCGAGAGTCTCTCCATCACCTCGACCACATTTAACAGTTTCATCATTTCTTCTGTCTTGTATAAAAGGTTAATCACGTTCCAGTCAGACCTTCGCTCCACCGCTGCCCGTCATCAACATGTACACCTGCTGCTCCGTTTATCCACAGTGTCAAAGTGAGAGATCAGCAGTGAACTGCTTTTAGGAACAGGAGTGAAATCATGTCTGCTTCCTCTGCTGATGTTCAAGAGATATTTCAGATTCTGATTTTGGTTTTCAGCTGTAAAAGAATGAAATCTGGTTTCCTTCTCAGCTCCTCCTCATGTTCATTCATCTCTGAAGTGGTTGGTGTGAATAAATCCTGCAGACTGTGGGTTGATTTCTGTAAAGTGACTGATGGAGGAGCTCTGACGTGTTCGAGACGTTCGGACTGTAACTGCGAGTGTTTCACAAGACTGGATCACACAACACACTGAGGGTTTTCTGCTCTGTGTGGAGAAAGTTGACGACATCGTTGCTGCACGTTGTGTTGCAGAAACAAACCTGTTGTGTGTGTGTCTGTCAGGGGAAGCTCCACCAAGGGAGCGCTTGTTTTGTGATGCACCACATGTCAGGGGAGAGGTTAATGCTCAGAGGTTACAGAGGGAGCACTTATTTTTCCTCAAGTGTAATTTTTAGTTCACTTGAGTTTTCATGACTTCTTACTGAACTGTAAAAACAACAGCGCTGAGAAAACTCAACATTTCAAGGCAACATACTGCAATAGATTTTTCAGTTTTGAGGCCAACTCAAATGCTTAAGTTCTGAAAACGTTTTTCCAACTACTGATCTATTTTTACATTGTATGAAAGAATGAAAGAAAAAAAACAACAGAAGAAAACAAACAAACAAACAAACAACAGCCTGGTATTCAGACCTAGATGTTGCATCATCACATGGAACATTTCATGGTGATCTCAGAGCTTAGATCTGTCACATCAAGGAAAGAAGGCAGAGAAACCAAATACCCAGAGAGAACATCAGACGTCCACAGTCCACGTCACAGCGCCCCCTGTGTACTGGAGGTCTGGAGTCTGAAGTCTGAGAGGTAGTTAAGAAAAGACTCCCACAACTTAAAACTGTCTTTTCCCTTCAAACCTGAGCCTAAGATCAGATCAGCCAAACTTTAAAGACTTCTCTGTATGTTGGACTTGGAGATCTGAACTTGATCCACTGAAATAAAACGCATCTCTGTACTGACGGAAGAAACTTGTTTGATAGTTTCTGCTGGACTCTTGTCAAACAGAGGAGACCTTCACCTGAGAGATTTAACAGAAATAACGCAGGATTTCTTTGTATTTTCTTACCAAAGACTGAGTTAAGTTCCTGTTCTGTGTGACTAAACTCTGTGACTTTAACATGTTCGTCTCAATGAACCCAGTCAGTTTGGTTTTACTAGTCTCTAGTTTTTGGATTTTGGATAAAGTGCTTGAAACTACTTGAAAGTGTATTCAGATTACATTGACAATAAATTACTGCCTGACTGAGTTAGTGAACTTTATAGATAAAGAAATAAAATAAGCACACGCACTTTGGAAAAGGTGAACAAACCCTGAAACTGATTTTCATCGACGTGAACAAACCTGATTCTGAGGAGCTCAGAGCAGACAAAGTCTTGGGGAACCCCTGTGATTTCTCGTGACCTCTAAGAGACCTGGACCCCAGGTTGGGAACCGATGACTTAGAACACTCAGAACAGAGTGCAGTTCGTTCTCCCTGGAACAACTTGCCCTGGATTATAATGAATCATAGAAAAAAAAATCACTTGATCCTGCAGTTTCATTGCAAAAAAGCCTGAAAACAACATGCAGAAGAAAACAACAATCTCAAAAATAGACAAAACATTCCTGCAGGGTCTGAAAAGTGTATAAGGAGTAAATGCAAAGACAAAGACTCAGTAGGATGACAACAGATGTTGTTTTTTCTGTCTGTATCATTTTTCCCTTCTATTATGTTTTGATTTGTTTAAGTGTCTGTGCTACCAAAAGATTCTGAATCTCAGTATTTACACTCAATAATTTAATTGCATTTTGTTTTGCTCCAGTTTATAACTGAGGGAGAAACATGATGAGCTTTTCATTTATTTATTATTTATACTGTCGTGTTTGTATTTTTATGCCAAATAAAATCAAATTAAAATCATATCAAATGGCAGTTACATAATATTTGCAGTGATAAAAGTAGCAGATGATATTAAATATATTAAAGTGCAGCTGACAGTTGTTCACTTTCATCGTCTTCACAGGTGCGTTTGTTTTATATGTTTGGAGGACGCAGACATGAATCTGTCTCAGTGACAAACGCCGGAGTCTCAGACATGTTCAGAGTCGTCTGATGAGTTTTTATCGTCCCTCATGTGTTTACGTCGGTTTTTCTCTGGAAGTAAAGAAAAGTTTCTAAACATGAACTCTGATTCTGCCGAACAGATAAAAATATACTTTAATGTCATTTCTATTTTTTAAAACCTCAACTTTAAGTTTTGGATTTGGAGAGAGAGTCTGAGAGAAAAGAAGAAAACAAAAGCCTTGTAGCTCTTCAGTGAACAGTTTATTTCATATTCTGGTAGAACTGCAACAATTAATCGATTATTAATTGATTATTAAAGTTCTGGAAATTATTAGATATTTCCAGAACCTTAATGTGCAGAAAATCAAATAGAACTTGTTGATGTTTTAAAGCTACTAAATGTCTCAAAGGAGGTTTTGTGATTCAAACCATGTACACACAGACACACACACACACACACACACACACACACACACACACACACACACACACACACACACACACACACACACACACACAGTTATCTGAGGTGTTTTAATCTCATTTCACTGCTGTTGAACAAATATGTATGTGACAAATAAATATCTTTACTCTTGAATAATGCCGGTGAATTTTCGGTTAAATACTCACCAATACCACAGAGTACTACAGTAATACAGTACAGTACTGCAGTATATGGAGTAGTGCAGGGAGGCTGAGAAACCAGCAGATTTTCTGCCCGTTTTGGTGCCAACATGTCAGATTAGAGCAAAAGTTCAGAGGAAATCGGACATGCTGTGACTCATCCGTCTTCCTGATGTCACACACACACACACACACACACACACACACACACACACACACACACACACACCTCTCAGAGTCTTTGTGGTGCTGTCACTCCCATCATGCTCCTCTCCATCCTCTCCATCCGGACGAAGGATGCGTGTTTCTGCTGCAGAGCCGAGATTGATTCACAGGCTGACGGCAGTTAACCAGGAGGAGTGTGTGTGTGTGTGTGTGTGTGTGTGTGTGTGTGTGTGTGTGTGTGTGTGTGTGTTTATGTGTGTGTTGTAGCACTCAGGGTATATTAGTCCTGTCAGTGGAGGTGCGTTTGATTTATTTGTCCCTCTGAGACTGCAGCAGTGATGTCATGTTAATAGTGCTGAGGTCAGAGGTCAACACCTTCTGATTGGCTGTGCTTTGTGAGAGTCTCTCACCCTGCATGGCGGCCATGTTGGACATTCAAACATAGACAGAATAAAGGAGCATTCTGCTGTTTTTATTATTAAAATGTAACTTAAACATCGTTATTTCATAGTTGAAAAATCCTCAGCAGAACTTTTTTTCTTGTGCAGCTGCTGCACCTTCACAAACACACACACACACACACACACACACACACACACACACACACACACACACACACAGATTGGTTTACTACAGCAGACGGCTCATAGTGATTAGATGACGCATCGGCCTCTTTCAGGCTGGAAGTGAACATGCTCAGCCATGTCCTCCTGTCACTCACACACACACTCTCACACACACACACTCACACACACACACACACACACACACTCACACTCACACACACACACACACACACACATCCTGCCTGGCATCATTCAGCTGTCATAACCTTGGGTTTTTGTTTCCTCTGTGGCAGCGTTTTGTTTCTGTTGCTCAGAACTGATCCATGAATTTACTGTTAGAGATACAGCTGTGTGTGTGTGTGTGTGTGCGTGCGTGTGTGTGTGTGTGTGTGTGTGTGTGTGTGTGTGTGTGTGTGTGTGTGTGTAAACCTGTGCTGAATTATTCAGGCTGTACTTTGTTTATAATTTCTCTTTATTTCTTTCTCATAAAATAAAAATAAAACATTAAAAACAATAAATGTCACATTAGATTTAAAACTCAGATTTAGTTTCTGTGTTAAATCAGCTCAGCAGCTGTCAAACATCTGGTTTTAATTAAAGTACATTTTGATGAAAATTCTCCTAATTACAACTTGGATGTCACCATTAATGGAAATGACTGCAGTAATTAAAGTTTGGCAGGAACTTTTGGCATTAATGTCAGTGAGGAGCAGCTGATCTAATCTTTAAACTGTCAGAAAAACATGAGAAGCTGCTTCATCCCTTTTTTTTATTCCTTTTTCCTCTTTATAAACGACATAATGCAACATAAGACAACACAGTGCAGGAAGTTAATGAAGAACAGCTGACAAAACAAAAGTGACAGAACACAAAACCTGTAAGCAGCTTTTAAAAGAGTCCAAGCAGTTAACACAAATCACAAAGATGGACTTTTTTAGATCAAAGGACCAGATGAAATGAAATGAAATGAAATTTTGACTCGTCGTGTTTGTAATAATTAAAGAAAGAAGGAGAGGGAGAGAACCTCCACTATCGTAACATCATGATTTAAATTATTTTTCATTCAAATTATAATTATTGTTTTAGCTCCTTGCACCTGATCTACTAAAGAAAAAACAACTTATTTAATCAAATTATGTGAAAATTAAATTAGGTTCAAACAAAAATTATTTTTAAATCTGTCTTTTTCAGCTTTATTGCTGCAGCACACAACAGAAACCAGCCTGCTGTGTGACTGTGACTGTGGGAGAACAACCTTCAGCCTCTTTTACTGCCTGTTCAAGGTGGGACTGTTGCAGCGCAGCTCTTGAAGCAACAGTAAATGTTTGTTAGTACCTGGAGAGGTCAGTCTGCAGCTGGACAGACTCTGGATCTGCTTTATTTTAACCTCTCCAACACTTCTGACTGCTTCTTCTCTCATATAAAACAACAATAAGAGCTCAGTGTAGTTCTGCAGAATCAGATCCACCACGCTGCTGTCTGATGGTCCACGAGTACTTCTGAGTACTGCAGTACACGGTGTAGTAGTGTTGGACTGTTATTGGTCAGGAAACCAGAGAAGAAGAAGGAGACTCCCTCTCTGACAGAGATGGAGAGCAGTATTGATCGTCTCTGCTCCGTCCTTTGTTCTCATTCAGTCTGAACACACATTTATTTACAGTTTTGTTCTCTCAGATTAAACTGCACAGATTCATCTTCTGTTTAAATTACACTTTTCTACTGTTTTGACATTTTAGTTTTTTCGTGTGTTTACTGTCTGTCCTCTTCTTTTTACACTGTCTGTATTAGGGGTGGGTAAAAATATCGAAAAATCGATGCATCGAAATTATCCGCCCCCTAATTCAATATCGATTAAGCAAACCCTCTGAATCGATTCACCTCCTGGCCATTGGGGGCGCTGTGCGCAACATCTTCGTGTGATTCGCGTTTTAAGGACGGAGGCTGCACGCGACCAAACAACAACAATATGTCTGCAAACTAAACTGCAAACCGTGGCCGTCTTCATTTGCATACCTTTGACCGTACAGTGTCGTGGAAAATGAAGGTTTTAAGAAGATGGTACACACACGTGAACCACGATACGCTGTACCAACACGAAAACACATGACAGAGGTCGCCATCCCGAAGCTGTACACAGAGGTGAAGACAGAGGTTTATATGCACAAGTGAGCCATTATGGTGCTGCTAATGTTTTATTTTCAGATGTTTTATTGCCCAAAGATGTGAAGTAACGTACCACATGTGTTATGGGCATGAAAATAAATATTTAATAATTGCCAACAGGTACTCTTAATTATTTGTGTATTTCTACTTCTTACTGAATTGATATTGAAGAATTTAAATCAATATCGAATCGAATCGAAATCGAATCGAAACCTAAAGAATCGAAATGGAATCGAATCGTGAGGTTCTTAACGATACCCAGCCCTAGTCTGTATCCAGACATTTGATATTTTTAGTTTTGTGTCTGTTGTCATGCACCAACATGTAACAGCAGATTCCTTCTAAATGAAAACTTGGCAGTAAAACATCTCTGATTCTGACTTTGACTTTTTGAAAATGTCCACAGATCAGTCTGATCTTCTTCACCTCCTCTTTTTCTCTCCCTCCTCCTCTTGTCTCTGTCTTTTTCTCATAATTTCCTTTCATTCATCTTTTTTTCTCTCTGATCACATATGCTCCATATTTTTACTTATCTCTTCATCCCGTTCTCCTCATCCTCCTTCTTCGTCTTCTTCCCCCAACAGTTTGGTCAGTGTGAAGGAAACTGAGGCCGTGTGTGTGTGTGTGTGTGTGTGTGTGTGTGTGTGTGTGTGTGTGTGTAACGTGAGCACCACATTAACTATGATGTGATCTGTTACAGAAGCTGCAGTTTGAGGTGTCAGTCACTGTGTGTGTGTGTGTGTGTGTGTGTGTGTGTGTGTGCGTGTGCGTGTGTGTGTGTGTGCGTGTGCGTGTGTGTGTGTGTGTGTGTGCGTGTGTGTGTGTGTGTGTGTGTGCGTGTGTGTGTGCGTGTGTGTGTGCGTGTGTGTGTTACAGTGTTCACTTCCTGCAGCTGTCAGCTTTGATCAACCTGCCAGAAAATCTGAATCAACAGATATAAATCAGAGTGATAGTTAACAGATGAATGAGGATGAAGGCAGACTGATTCCACAGGCTGCAGGTTGGTTCCTCAGGTCACAGCTCGCCGTGTGTGATGTCACCAGTAAGGAGGAGCCAGTAGGGACCGACTTCCAGGAGCAAAAATGTAAACAAAGTGTGTGTGTGATACTGGCTAATGTCTGGTGTTTCTCAGTTTCATCTCGCAGAACCAACAACATCTGTCCTCTGTCACCATGTTTACAGGTGAAGACACTGTGCTCCTATTGGTCGACATCAGCGACACATCATTGTTTCAAAAAGCCTTTTACCACCGAACATTAAAAGTATTCAGAAAGCAGATGTCACAGAAATGTTGAGGTGAATATTCACATCCTGTAAATCAGGTTCTATGAAGAGCCGTATCTCACCTAATAACACTTTCACACCTAATAAGTCTATAAGTGGAGCTGTCGTCGTCTCCATGGAAACTCGCCCTCACACTCCTCTATAGGCACTGAGTTACAGCTGATCCAGATAGACTTTTATTTTGAAGGAATAGCAAGGAGGAAACTCCTCTGGTCAAAAAGCTGCAGCCGTTTACTTCAGTTATTAACCACCTCTGATTCGTCAGTTTACATCCAGATATTCGTCTCCTTGATGAGGTCATGACATCACTTCCTGTCTAACTTCTGTAACACCACACACACTCTCATTCAGCACCTCCTTCATCTGCCTTCCTGAACAAAAGTTTACTTTCCATATTCTATGACACTCGACTGTCCTGCAGTTATTACAGACAGTGAACTAACCACAGACATTTGATTCACTCTTTTTTGTGTTTTTTGTTCACCTGTGAGTTTATGTTTGTGGGTTTATGGGAAATGGTGTTTGTTAAAAGCAGGTAAAAAGATAAATATTGAACAATCAACTATATTTTATATATGTATATATACATAACAAATCAGTTTATGACAGAAGAGATTTTATTGATTTATTGTTTTGTCATGACTCACCCAAGGGTTTGTACTGAGAACCCCCTCATATAAAAGTTTTATCTAGAACCTCCCAAGGAGGTTCTACAGACACTCCTTTTATATCACGGTACAAAGAACCCTTAACTAAAGAGTTCTTCAAGGGTTTCAACAATCCCTGAAGAACTCTTTCTTCCAAAAAGGGTTCTTAATGGAACCCTTAGTCTTACATTTCTAAGATTGTAGGCTGCTCCTTGTCACCAGACTCACACAGATTTGTGAGTTGCTGCGTGAGGAGAAACTTTGTGAAACACCGTATACAACAGATTCTTAATGATTTGGACCTTCTTGTAAATTCAGTACATATAACACATGAATTATTTCTTTCTTTGTGTTAAAAACTTTGTGTCAGATTGCTCGGCGTGTCGGCTGCTACTGTTGAGCCGCTGGTTAAAAACAACACATTCAGTCTTTGCAAACAGAAACGACAGAGTTCTGTGTTTACCTGAATACAGAGCAGGAAGTGAGATGTGACCACTGACACGCAGGTGGAGCTGTCAGGATAAAACCAGGTGTAAACAGGCTGCGACTGATGACTGAATATCTGTCGGGTCACAGGTTTTGGAAACATGACAGACTGCAGTGACCTGTTTCAACTGACAGCTGACTGTCTGAAGTGTCTGGATGAGAAGTTTGAACGCAGAGACACGAGTGTGAAGCTGCTGCAGGTTTATTTCTTCATGTTTCTGAGTTTCACTCTGCAGCAGCGTGATGCTCGAACCTGCAGGAGTCAAATCAGCAGACCGACACCACGCTCTCTGTCTGCGACCTTCACTGCTGCCCTCGCCTCAGGGGTCGCACAGCCTCATTCCCCCCCAAATACCCAACGTTCAACACACACACACACACACACACGCACACACACACACACACACACACACACACACACACACACACTCCTGCAGGCTGTTGTCATGGTACGAGCTGTTTCTGTTGCCCTGTGGGTGGTTTTCAGCTTTGAGCCAGGTCTCTCTCTCTCTCTCTCTCTCTCTCTCTCTCTCTCTCTATTGAAAAAAATCCCTCACACTTTCTCAAAGTCCAAGGTTATTTTAACAGAGAGATATTCAAGTTAATATGAAAATAAATAAAGAAAAAGCGGAAATCTCCATATCTGAGAGTCTGAAAACAGCATTTTGTGTGGCCAGATCAACAAACGATGGGACGGGACACAGTAAAATAATTTTGTGGGTATTTGAAAAACAATAACAAAACAAACAAACAAAAAACAGCATTAACTCTACAGTTTTATAAAAAAAAAAAAATCAGTGTTAAAGAACAGAATATTTTCCCTTTTCTTGTGCTTTTCTTCACTTAATATCAACTTTCAGCTTTAAACTGAGTGAAGTAAATTTTGTAACTCACAATGAGATGTGAGACGCAGCGTTAACAACTCTAATGAACTTCAGCTTTACAGTGTATACTGAACCTGACTAGACAGTACTAGATAATACTAGACAGTACTAGACAATAGTAGACAGTACTAGATAATATTAGACAGTACTAGACAATAGTAGACAGTACTAGATAATATTAGACAGTACTAGACAATAGTAGACAGTACTAGACAATACTAGACAGTACTAGATAATACTAGACAGTACTAGATAATACTAGACAACTCAAAACTATGCTAGACGTCTAGTTAATATTAGACAGCAGTCAACAGTAGTAGGCAGTACTAGACAACTAGACAACGTGACGATACTTCAGGACAGTGATGTATGTGGTTCAGACCACTAAGACCATTAAGTAGAATAGATATTTATGTGTGAAATATTTTAGAAATGCAGTTTGCTTCTATGAAATATATATTCTGAATTACCTAATTTATTTGGAAATAACTTGTTGGTTGGAGGGAACTTCATGTTTTTCCAAAGTTAAGGTGCCTTGATTGAAGCTAAGTGATGCTACATGATGCAGTTGGTGTTTGTTCACCTGTTCAGACTCACACCAACGTCCATTTAACTTTCAACCATGTTAGCATAAATGTTCAAATTTCCATTTTATTCAGAGGTTTTTAGGACTACTGGACTGTTCTGGAATAACAGCTGAGTGTTTTTTAGTTCTGTTGGACAGTGAGGAGGAGGAGGACGTTGTTCAGTATTTCTTTCTGTAATGTGGAAATCCAATCGAACTACACAGTAAATGTACTCAGTAACATTCCTGCACTGTGAATCATTAAAGTTTAATTATCTGTCATACATGATACATCATTATTAGTTATGGAACATAATGGAATAATATTCAGTTTAACAGCAATGAAATGAGATCATACACACACACACACACACACAGTCTTATGTTTCTGTGTGTGTGTGTGTGTGTGTGTGTGTGTGTGTGTGTGTGTGTGTGTGTGTGTGTGTGTGTGTGTTTCCTGGAGAGTCCAAGACGTTGTGAGAGGAGCTGATGAATATTTGATGGAGCTGTGGGAGGTCGGGTTGCACTCAGACACAAACAGGCAGAGAGAGGAACCATGGGAAGGACTCACAGCTTCACTTGTTTCAGACTCGCAGTCGACTCGACTCGCTTCAGGTGTGACGAGACGCTTCAGAAGTCGACTTAAGTAACGGAACTTCATTCAGAGAGAATCAGACACCTGATGTGTTGATGTGATGATTCGTCTCTTCATGGAAACAGACTTTACGTTTAAAGTCCCTGATGTTCTCTGGATTCAGATCACATGTTGTTTTATTCACAGTTTGAAGCTGCTGCAGAACTGTGAGGAGACAAATTATGATCTTTGTTTTGACAACATCCTGATCATTTATTTAAAAAATACAATATATTACAATAAAGGCCTGCAGTAGGGATGATAACTCAAGAAAAATGTAATCAATCTACTATCAAATAAAGATCTGAAATATCACAGATTATTTTTATGAGTGTGCGCCGCACGTTATCCAACATTTAACCACTGTTATGTTTCATGCAACATGTTGCCATGGAAACAAGGATTTGATTGCAAGGGGGAAAAGTGCATTTGATAACATATTTATGTTTTTTGAAATATTGATTAGTTCATCATTAATGTTAGCAATGATCGATTAAGGAAAGTGATTAGAATTTGCATCCCTAGTCTGGACTCGTAATAAAATAAGACCTTGGTCAGGTCGAACTCTCAAAAGACATTTCAACTTCCTGGTTAAATAAAAAAAAGTAACTTTTACTTTTTATTCCTCCTTTGTAGCATTTATTTTAACCTAAAATGTAAAAGATTTTGGTATTGAGGTGCGATTATATTCCTCCTAACTGAAAACTTTTAACTGTTTCAGAGCAACAGAGATACAGACAGAGCATCCTGGTAACCATAGTAACGTACTCTCACGCCTGCCCGCATGTGCAAAAATGGTTTTAATCAGAAATGTCTCTCACTGTATACACCTGTGAAGAAACCAGGTCTGATGTCAGACGCACGACTCAGAGACGTTACGTAAAAGTCTCTGACTACGTTTACTCGTAGTCAAAACCGGACGGGCGGATCAGAACACAAACTTATCCAGAAAGACGATGAGAGGCAGGAGGTGTGAACACAACACACAGTCTGACAGGAAGTGAGTGGAAATGTGCTGCTTTATATGTGTAAACATACTGCAGGGCTGATGAGGGAAAGCAGGAACAGAGGACATGTTACAGAAACTCTCTAACAGATCTTATCTTCACTGTTTGGTTGCCATGGTGATCAGGGTCAGGACCTGGGGCCACTTTCACAAAGACAGACTTTGACTGTGGCTCAGATACAACAGATACACGTCTAAATTCATCTGTTGCACAAAGCAGTTCAGTTCTCGACTAACTTAAGTAGGACTATGGCACAATGAATTCTGGGTAAATTAAGATGTTTTCCAAAATAAAATAATGGCTGACCGCGTGACCGCATCCAAGCGCTCAGTTCTGTTCACTCCAGCAGAAAACATGTGTCTTTGGGGGGAATTCAACAATTACAAGGACATTTTTCTTGGAAGGTTTGGCAAATCTCTGAGCCACGTTTCCTTCTTCTGTTGCTACTGATCAGCTGGTGGAACTGAGTGTTTCCATGGTAGCATGAGTCTTAAGCCTGAATCAGACTGGAGGTTAGGTGTCTAAGGTTTTTGGCTCACAGTCTTTATTTTTGTGAATTGGTCTAACCTGCAAAACTATCTATGAGCAACATTACATTAAGACTAGTGTTAACGCTACAGACCGGCCGCTGATTTTACTGTTTCTGAGTCAATATTTCAGCCTGAAGTGCAGAGAGGAAAAGTGTCCTACATATACAGAATCATCAATGTATACACCAATAAGTTAAAAAACAAAAAAACACTGCATAAACTGTGCAGGACAACCAATTTAAAAGAATAATGCATTAAATACAGTAAAACTGTAACTGTAAAACGGAGGCAGGAGCGACGCACTAACTGCTGTAGTGTTGACGATGTGCAGATCGATTGAACACTGAACGTTATCAGCTGATTTTCCTCCAACTCTTCTGTCTCTTCTTTAAGTTAAGAGCCTGTTGTTGCTTTAGCTCCATTTTTCTGTTTTAATGTGTTTCTGTGATAAAAACAACAGTTACAGAGCTGTTAAATGCTGCGAGATGAGAAAATTTGCGTTGGTTGCTATGGTAACAGTCGCAGGAGTTGATAAGCAGTGTTGGACTGAGTGTTTAGGATGTCCTAACCTGAGATAAGATACTGTAGGATGAAGTAAGATAAACCTAAAGTTAGTCAGAGGATTGGGAAAAATCTTATCTTAGACTCTTCTTATCTTAACTTGAGACTAAAGACAGGAAGTTTCTGTAATGTGGCTCCAGGTGAGCAGGTGTGTGAGGAAGGTGAGGTGAAAGAGGTCACTGCACGGCAGAAGTGAGCGTCTGCAACTGAACTGACAGGAGAGTCTGTGTGTGACAGGAAAAACAGAGCAGAAGGAAATGATGACAACTTTACCTGCCACAGGTGCATCCTACCTGGAGACAGCAAGTGAAGCTGTCAGTAATGTTAACAACACAAACCTGAGACGTTCACAAATCATGAAAACTCTTCTGAGATCTCGAAGTCAAACTGTTGATTGTAAAAGTTAAATGGAAAATATTTAAACTTTTATGAGCAGCTATAAAAAGTCTATAGAGAACAAACAGCATCTGTGTGTGTGTCACATAGTTAACTGATGTGTGTGTGTGTGTGTGTGTGTGTGAGGCTGTCAGCTGTGTGTTAGCGTGTTAGCAGCAAGTTAGCATGATGAGTGTGATTCAGCTGCAGTGATGGCTGCAGTCATTTATCTACAGCTGCTCTATGTGTGTGCGTACATGTGTGTGTGTGTTTGTGTGTAGGGCCCTGAACTACAGATTACCACTGTCACACACACACACACACACACACACACACACACACAAACACACACACAAACACACACACTTTCTCTGTGTAGTAACAGTGCTGATGAGTGTTTGGCCTGAGGCAACGTGCTGACATTGTGATATGTTGAGTAAGCTCTGTGTGTGTGTGTGTGTGTGTGTGTGTGTGTGTGTGTGTGTGTGTGTGTGTGTGTGTGTGTGTGCCAGGGGTATCAGGAGGACAACATGTGACCCACTGCCTTCAGCATGTGACTGTGTGTGTGTGTGATTTTATGTTTTTGGACGTGACCTTTGACCTCTTGTTCTGCGGCGTCTCGAGGACACTCGCTCTTTGTTTCTGTGACATTTGCAGCTCAGACGAGCTCATTAACATGAGAACAGAGAAGAAATGATTAAAGTCAAACAAACTGAAGATCGAGGATCAATTAAGTCATTCATCAAGTGGAAATATTCAACGTTTCCTGTGTTTAACTTTTTAAACGAGAGGATTCGATTCGTAGCATTGAGAATTTTTTATTTTTTTAAAGATCTTCTTTGATCCAAAAGTTTGGACTCAAGCTGGAATAAACTGATGTAAAACACATCTGAATCAAAGTGCAGAAATTAATTGCAAAATACAAATAAGAAAAACAAACAAAAGCAGATCTGAGACGTGGTCACAATCTGCAGCGTGATTAACAAACTACCTTCAGCCTGCCATCTGTCTCTGTGATCTCTGTCGCCTAAAAATGAACAATAACCTCAGAGAAAAGTTATTTCCACTCAACAGGATTTAACTTAGTCTTTAAAGAGAAAAGAAATCTGGAAGATATCTGCAGACAGATGAAGAAGAAAATCTGATTCAAACCATAAAAGGAGGAAACAGAAACAAGATGCTTCATTCAGCAAAAATACAAACACAACACTTTTATTTTTGCTTCCATTTTTCACCAGCTGAAGTAAAAATCTGAGTGTTTTTCTGTGAACTCGACTCTACCTGACAGATGTGGCAAACAGAGACACTGATTAAAACAGCTGGATTGTTACACAGGTGTGTCTTGGACTGATCACGATATGGACTTTGTCACACTCAGTTAGCCCACAGCTATCCTTAGATAACATACCTCCCTCACACACACACACACACGGTCACACTAACGTCACCGTCACACATGCATGAATAAAGGGGAGTGGCCAGTTTTCAGGTTTATACAAACACAGACAGCTCAGAGTGGGGTCTTCAGCCTGCGAGCAGCTCGAGTGGACGAGTGGTTTCACTTTGGACATGATGAGTCGTGGTTTACTGGGCTGATGGCACACGGTGTGGATGTGGGTGAGCGGTTTGCTGATGTCGCTGTAGTGAACAGAATCACAGGGACATTTTATTAATGTCAGTTTGAAGTCACAGAGACACAGTGACGGGATCCTCAGACATGTGTCACTCATCTGCTGCATCATCAATCATCCCCTCATGTTGCAGCGTGATGATGCACGACCCCACGTTTTGAATGTTCTGGAACGACGTGTGTTCCACTTCCTGCCAACAACTTTCCACAGCCTCTGAAGACGAGTGTCCTTTAACTGTGACCAGTCCGAGACAAACCTGTGTAATAGTTAATCCTGGATAATTGATTATCTTAAAGTCATATTGTACAGGAGAAGTGTGGTCTGTCTTGTCCCACGTCTCCACGGTGAAGAAGATCCATATTCTTCATTTATGTTGGTAATCTGTCTCTAATTTCATCGTCCTGATTGTTTTGTTGGGTTGATTTTCTTTGTCTGACTTGAGGCTCTGAGGACAGATTGTGAAGTCCTGTGAGATGATTTTGTGATTTTGGACTGTATAAATAAAATTGACTTGAGTTTAGAGAGAAAGTGGATGAAGAGGAGGATGAAGAGCAGGAGGTGACGGGGAGTCTCTGTACTGAATCAGATCAGCTTCCTCACACAGAGAGAACCATCTGTCCACCATAAACACTCTCTGTGACTCTGTGTGTGTGTGTGTGTGTGTGTGTGTGTGTTCAGCCCTGCCCACTCATTTACTGTAGATGAGTAATGAGACTGTCCAGGCAAATGGACAGCGTGTGTGTGTGTGTGTGTGTGTGTGTGTGTGAGAGAGAGAGAGAGAGAGTGTGTGAGTGTGTTTGAATCACTTTCATTAGATTAGTTGTTTAAATCTCTCTGAGTTTCAGGTATCTCTGTTTCCTCTCAGGCGACCATCTGCCATCACACAGTGTGTGTGTGTGTGTGTGTGTGTGTGTGTGTGTGTGTGTGTGTGTGTGTGTGTGTGTGTGTGTGTGTGTGTGTGTCAGTGTGTGCTGCAGGAGGATCATCCAGATGATGTTGGTGGATGTTTAATGCAGAATATTAATCATCATCATCAGAAAAACTAAAACAGAAACATGTTTCATCTCTGTCTGTGTGTCTGTGTGTCTGTCTGTGTGTCTGTGTGTCTGTGTGTCTGTCTGTGTGTCTGTCTGTGTGTCTGTCTGTGTGTCTGTGTGTCTGTCTGTGTGTCTGTCTGTGTGTGTGTCTGTGTGTCTGTCTGTGTGTCTGTGTGTCTGTCTGTGTGTCTGTCTGTGTGTCTGTCTCTGTGTGTGTCTGTCTGTGTGTCTGTCTGTGTGTCTGTCTGTGTGTCTGTCTGTCTGTGTGTCTGTCTGTGTGTCTGTCTGTGTGTCTGTCTGTGTGTGTGTCTGTGTGTGTGTCTGTCTGTGTGTGTGTCTGTGTGTCTGTCTGTGTGTCTGTCTGTGTGTCTGTGTGTCTGTCTGTGTGTCTGTCTGTGTGTCTGTCTGTCTGTGTGTCTGTCTGTGTGTCTGTCTGTCTGTCTGTGTGTCTGTGTGTCTGTCTGTCTGTGTGTCTGTCTGTGTGTCTGTCTGTGTGTCTGTGTGTGTCTGTCTGTGTGTCTGTGTGTGTGTCTGTCTGTGTGTGTGTCTGTGTGTCTGTCTGTGTGTCTGTCTGTGTGTCTGTGTGTCTGTCTGTGTGTCTGTCTGTGTGTCTGTGTGTGTGTCTGTCTGTGTGTCTGTGTGTGTGTCTGTCTGTGTGTCTGTCTGTGTGTCTGTCTGTCTGTGTGTCTGTCTGTGTGTCTGTGTGTCTGTGTGTCTGTGTGTGTGTCTGTGTGTCTGTCTGTCTGTCTGTGTGTGTCTGTCTGTCTGTGTGTCTGTGTGTCTGTCTGTACTTGTATTTAGTTTCTCTTCACAGTACCTTTCACTTCTCACAGTGTCTGAATCACAGAACCAGAATCAAACTGCAATTATTTGAAAAAGGAAAAATATGAAAACAAAAAGTACAATATTTGGATATATGAGTAAAATACAATCAGTGCCTCGTACATTTTTAAGTAAATGTTTTTATTTACTTTACACAACTGTAGTAATAATAATAATCAACTCAAAGGATCAGAGAGAAGAAAATATTTCTCATTTGTTTCTTTGTGTAAAACTACTTTAATATGACATCATGGAAAACTGGCTAACAAGGTGAAGCTGTTGTTTAAAATATTTGACTCATGAAAACATGGAACTAAAATTATCCAGGTGGCTCACACACACACACACACACACACACACACACACACACACACACACACACACACACACACACACACACACACACACACACACACACACTCTGCTCAGTCATGTGAGCTGAGCTGCACCATCGCTGGCATCCGTCCATGAACACACAGAGCTGTGAGGACACATGTTGAACAGGCTTAGAAATGTTACACTGTGTGTGTGTGTGTGTGTGTGTGTGTGTGTGTTCATGAAGCTGAAGCTGAGCTTCTGTAGGATCAGGACTCAGACACTTCATATCACATCTTAAACAGAAAAATATCATTTCTGTTATTATTCTGAGGGCTGTAACCAGGATCAATACTGAGGAAAATGGTTGGAAATAGTTTCAGATATTCAGTATTTTTGACAAAGCTAATAAATATCAGAATCAATACTATTGTCTATAACTGCCTGATTATGATACAAACTGCAAACACTTTTCTCGTGATGACAGCTGTGATTATTGGGGTATAATAAACATACATAACTTTGCTGTTACCATGGACACAGACTTCTGTGTATTTGCATGTTCTGGCAGTTTGATCCAATGAGAAGCAGCTGTGGGTAAAGAGAATATAAACAGGGTGATGCAGTCAGTTTTTGGTCAGTTATCCAGGATTAAAGTGAACTGAGGACTAAGATGCTGAGGGACCTGGCTGCAGACAACATGGTGGACCTTTGCAAGAGGAAATCATGTGACCTCAGGAGTGTAGCTTGGTCTTCTGGTCATACTGTGGATGAATCTGCTTTTGAATTCTGCTCATATTTTCAGCACAGCCTCCCAAAACAACAACAACAACAACAACAACAAACAGTCATTACTCAACTTCATGCAAACAATCAGCCAGAATCTAAAAGTCACGGTCGGGATGAAAAATCTGTGATGACTTTAATCTGTTCATGGCTCATTAACACGTCCGTCTCTCCTCCCATCCTCACATCTCTACACCTCACTCACCTCTGTCCTCCTCTTCATCACTCTGTCTCTTCACCTTCAGCTCTTCCTCACCTCCTTCTTCTCTACAACCATCCCCACTTTCCATCCTCTCCTCACTCCCTCCGTCCTTGTGGTTTGTTTCCATGGCAGCAGGGACAGAGGGGGTGGGGCCACAGTTATTATGACTTTAATGATGTCACCTCAGCAGTAAGGAATGTGTGTGTGAGAGCGTGTGTGACAAATGTCTTCTGCTGGTACGTGACGGTCACTGTGTGTGTGTGTGTGTGTGTGTGTGTGTGTGAGGCTGCAGTGTCTCTATTTATAGAGCAGCTGAGGCCCTGAAGGACTCTGGAGATGTTATACACACACACACACACACACACACACACACACACACACACACACACACACGCCTCAGTAAATGTTGGCTGTCTTCTGACCGTTGGGTCAAACAACCAAACTGTCTTTGTTCTAAAATAAGAAGCGGTGGAACGTAACCAAATACTTTCTTCTCATGTCACTTCTGCTGCTTCTACCACTGTCTGTCTTCTACTTCTTACTTAAGTAAATTTATCTCACAGCTTTAGTTACTTTAGAGACAAAGATTCAGCACCTCTGAGCGAGGCACTGTCTTAGAACTGGAATTAGTCCCCAGCTGCTGCACTACGGCTGCATACAGCTTCTGATATCATTTAAAGCATAATGTACAGTGAGCAGGTCATTATTGCAAAATAAACCCCAGCAGGGTGATGCAGGAGCCCGGCGTGATGCGGAGGCGTCTTCAATCATCCTGAAGGAGTTTATTTTGCAATAATGACCTGCTCCCTGTACATTATTCCACTTATTGCACAGTTATTTACCAACGAAAATCTATAATTTGACACAATATATTAATTTTAAAATGTTTTGTATGGATTTAAACATGATTTTATTGCTCTTCCTGAGTTTATAATCAGAGCTGTATCCATAGCAACAGCCTGATATAAATAACAGACCTTAGAATGCTGTCATTGACCAATCAGAATTGAGTATTCAGTCAAAGCCATGTAATAAGATACAGAGAGATGAATGACGGATAACTTGTGAACTTGTGGTTGTATTTTTAGATTCTGATTTTCTGGGTTCTTTAAGGTTCTACACACACACACAAAAAAAAAAACAAACAAACAAAAAAAAACCTTATGCAAAGGTTTTGAAAACTTTCTGGGAACATGATGGAAGAACCTAAAAAGGACCACAATAGAGTAATTGCAGGAACATCGTAGCAACCTACCAAGTGAAATTCCAGTGTTGTTGCCAGAACATTATTGAGACTGTTGTCCCAACTAGAGCTGCACAATATATCGTTTGAGCATCGCAGGTCCTGCAATGTAGGAGGCAAACGAAACCATCTAATTTAAGGGTACCTGACACACACTGCGCGCAGCGATCCACCAATCACAATCGTTCTTAATCAGTTCACCAAAGCAGACCACGCCCCTGCACATGCAGTGAGTCGCAAGATCAGTGCAGGTTATTCGTCCACAAGATGGCAGCAGTAACATAAAGTGCTGTTCAAGTCATCTGGTGAAAATTCTTGTATTTTTTCATATCGCAATATATATCGCAAGGTTAAAAAAAATCACAATGTCAGTTTTTTCCAGTATTGTGCGGCTCGAACGTTTCCACCACTTTTTAGAGACATTGTGATGTTTTTGTTGCAGCAACATCATTATATTGAGTTTGGGCAATTTCATGCAAAGGATGTTGAACAGACGTTGCAAAAATTGTACAGAACAGTGTTTTTCCAGCTTTCTACACAGCGTGCCTCCTCACAGAACGCTGAGATCACCAAGAAGCATTTTACTTTTTGGTGCCGTTTGGTGCAGCAGGTTCTGTGGACACCTGACTGGTGCTGATGATCCACCAGCAGCAGCAGCAGGACTCACTTTACTGTCAGTTTTTAACACAGAGGCACAAAATTCTGCTCCTGGGTACGGATCAATCCCTTTTTAATTAGTGTTCATGGCTGCACAACTTCAGAGCCGAGCAGTCGTGAATTTGGGAATAGTGAGTTTTTTTCCCCAGGAAGTTGCAATGTTGTGATCACAATGATTAAGGCAAAATCATCCAAACTCTGCAACTTTTCTGAAAATTTGAGCAATCGCTCTGATTTCAGTTCCCCATCGTGTTTTATTATTCACTTTCTTTTTCTGTATTTTGTTTCAGGCACTGATAAGAACAGAAGGTTTGTCATTGTTAACATTTATCGACACTTTCTGCACTTTTATTTGAGCTCAAAAAGATTTTCCACGTCTTCATCTACAAATACAGCATCTTCTGTTAGAATTTCTGTGATCATGAGCATTTGGATTAGGTTACTTAGAACACTTAGAACAGAGTGTGGTTTTGTTCTCCCTGCAGCAAGTTTCCTTTGATTTTTACTGAATTACGCAAAAATTAGGACTTTCTTTGGCAATTTTCACTTGTTCCTGCAATTTTATTGCAAAACATTGCAACTTGCATCACAATTTTTTAGAAAAGTTGCAGTGAAATCAGACATTTTAGGAAGCAACAATCCCAAAAAACCAGCCCACAAAATGCTGGAGAGACTAATCAATATTTGAACAACTGTAAATGAATCCCTCTCTGTCAGACTTTCTAAGAAGAATATGTTGATATGATAAACATTCTCAAAATATAAAAGTCAAACTGGCTCAGAACACGAGGAACGATGAAACACAAAGAAAATTACATATAGAGTTTAAGTTCAGTCCGGAGCAGTGAAACCTGAAGACACACACACACACACACACACACACACACAGACACACACACACACACACACACACACACACACACACACAGACACACACACACACACACACACACACACACACAGAGACACACACACACACACACACACACACACACACACACAGACACACACACACACACACACACGGCGCTCAGAGGATAAGGTGTTGTGGTTAATTGGTTGGTATTTCAGGCTCCCTCCAGATGTGGCCCCTCGCTCTCTAAATGCCCTCTTTGTGTCCGCGGCTGCTCAAGTCTTTTTTCCACAAACCCTCTCATTCATGAGCTGCTACCTGACTCCGCTCACCTCCACCTCCCAGACGGGTGGAGAGCAGAAGGAGGAGGAGGGGAGCGTCTGGGCCTCAGGATCCTGTATCCACACTGATCCTGGCTGGATTAAAGTTTCTCAGCAGACAAAACAAAAAGTCTCAAATCATTAAATTCACCGTGATGAGTTTTCTTCCGTCTCCACAGAAACTGTTTGTTTCTCACCTGTACGACTTCACTGTTAAACTACGTCTCACCTTCAGCTGTCAGACACCTGAGAGGAAATAAAAAAGCCACATTACAGACGTCCTGAAAGCAGCAGTTTTCTTTCCTAACAGATAATTAGAGGAGCTCACAGACTCTGAAGTCTGTTACTGCAGTTTTTTTACTCACTTTTCCAACAGATAAAGAGCAGTGACAGACAGATAAAAGGAAAAATGACTGTAAGACAAAGACAACAGCGCCTCGTCTTTTTCACACCTTGTAGAAATTCTTCTGTCTCCTGCAAACTAAGTTTAAACTAATTTTCAGTGAAAAGTTTTGATGCCTGAGTTATATTTTCCATCTACACAACAAGGAAAACTTATGAATTGACTCAACAATAACAACAAATTTCATTTTCAGTCTTTTTTATGATTCTGGTCTGTAACTCAAATTATTTGGTTGGAAAGATGGTTGATTAAAAACTCCTTACTGTTTTATTTATTTTGTAGTTTCTGTCTTGTTGAATCATTAGCATGTTGCTAATGTGGCTACTAGCCGGGGCAATATATTGATATTATATTGATATCGTGATATAGGACTGAAATATTGTCACAATATTGATTTCTATGTATTTTGAACAAAAAAATTATGATATTTGATTTTGTCCAGGTTACATATGTTTTTGGATTAATATTCCTTCTGTGTTGAAGGTTTTGTAGGAGATAATTCTTGCTGTTTAACCACCGGCTGCAGTAGATTACTGTAGAACAGAGGTCCAGTTAGAGAACATCTCCTAAAGCAAAGGTCCAGAACATCATCATGTCTAACTTGTGTTATGATTCATGACGTCTACATCAGGACCGTCAAACTCATTCTGGTTCAGGAGCCACATTCAGACCAATCTGATCTCAAGTGAGCTGAACCAGTAAAATTAAAACATAATCTATTGATGGAGAGTTTTCACATGTGACATACAGTTGTGTTACTGTGGGGTCGCTGTCACACACTTTTTATTCAGACAAAACACACAGAGCAGTTTGAACAGCTTTTGACCCGTTAATCAGGGAAAATACCTGCACAGAAGTACTTACCTGTTACTAAATGACCTTCATAAATACAGGTCATACATGTCTCATTAATTAAACAATCACCTCAACAACAGATTTCTAAAATCATCATAAAATCCTGTGGTTGGTTTGTTTGCTTTCACATCACAGATGAACCGTACCACAGTTCATTTGGAACCGATCTTTTCAAGCGGACTCGGTCCGGTTCTTTGGTCAAACAAATCCTCTGTGTGTGTGTGTGTGTGTGTGTATGTGTGTGTGTGTGTGTGTGTGTGTGTGTGTGTGTAAAGTTACTTGATAGACCTGTCCTAAAGGTAAAGATATAGCTGCGTGTAAAATAGAAATGGTCAAACTGCAGGAAGTCACCTGCTTGTCAAAGCTGTGTAACTGTGATTAGCTAACATTAACCTGCTCAGACTGTAAAGCTCTGTAAACATTAGCGGCCTGCGGTGCTGTGAGGTGGAGACTAAAACAGATTTGTGCTCAAACGTGTGCTGTGGTCAGGATTTTGGTTTACAGGATGTTACTGTGAGGATACTGACAGTAAAAGTGCAGCTGGATTCTTCAACTGCAAACAAAACACAGAAGAGATCTCGATATACACCCACTTTTCCATCAGTGTTTGAAGTTGGCAGTTCCTTCTTTAACATTAGTGGTCGTCACTTTATTGATCAGATTTCAATTATAGATTCGATTATAGATCATTTCCCCTGTTTTGAAGATGCATCTCTGTGGTTCAGTCATTCAGGAAATATTCTGTAATCATAAAATATCTGCCTTGTTACGTTCACATTAAATTCAATTAAACGAGATTAGATTTGGGGGGGGGGGGGGGGGCTGCGGGCCAACATGGCTGCTCTGTATTCATCATAATTACAGTGCTGGCAGGAAGCTGCTTTATCTTGTTCTTCATCAGATGACTCAGTGTGACAGACCAAACAGAGTCAGAGATCATCAGCGTCACATGACGTCCCGTTAAGCGCCGAGCTCATCACAAACTGACCCACAACGACCAGCTGAGGTGACTGACAGCACCTCCACACCCTCCTTCACTTCACCTGTCAGGGTTCCATTTATCTTCTGCTGTTATATCAGACAGATATCACTCTCTACAAACCAACCAATCCAGTGATTTTATCTCAGTGAACACAGGAGCTGCTGATCTTCTGTTGCCTCAGTCTCTTAGTTTGTTTGTCTTATTGTGAGACTTTGGTGTTTTAAAGGTTTAGTTCAGATTCACAGAAATCACACAACAACACAAACACACTAACAGATGGTAAAGGTAAAAAGTAGAGAGGTGAAAGAGGTGAAAATATTCTAAATATAGTGTACACTTCAATTCCAAAGAAATCTAAAAACTGATTGTCACAACATGTGGAACGTGCAGAACTTTATAAATGTCTCATGAAACCTGCTGTTTGGGTTTTTAACCTCCTGAAGAATCTTCTACAGTTTCCTGTTTTCTGTGGGAATCAAACCTGTGAGCTACGTTACATTAGACAGAGAGAGGGGGGCTGGTGTACTGTAGTAAAGTGCTGGGTCACCCAGGCTCCCCTGGGAAGAAGCTGATTGGCTGACAGAGATAAGAATCTCCCGTTACCACGTCAACGCTCGAGTGCCCTGTCCATCAAGCGTCTGTTCCCACGGTAACAAAAGCTCCTGTTTCCCCCCCTTCCCACTGGACCCCTACGCCCCTAACCCCTACACACACACACACACACACACACACACACACACACACACACACACACACACACACACACACACATTTCAAAGAGTTGGGAAAGTTTCCAGTCTGTCTGGAGTGGAGATGGTAACTGTGTGTGTGTGTGTGTGTGTGTGTGTGTGTGTGTGTGTGTGTGTGTGTGTGCTGATGTTTTTCTATCTCTGTGAGGACTCAGTGAGTTTCAGAAGTTGTAAACATTTAGTTTTTGCTCTTCGTCACAGTTTCACAGTTTTTGTTTGAGGGTTCAGACTCGTTCAGGATTGAGAGTTTCTGCTAGTGTTTGTCTTATGAAACATAACGCAGACATCATATTAACATAACATGGAAATGTTGTTAACTAATGTATGTGTCAAATCACAGAAATGTGACTGAAAACATATTTTTATAGTTTGCTTTCTGTAAAAAAGTGGACAGTATCCACTCCTGGTGACTACAACATTATTTTGACTTTAGTTTTTTTTAACTAAAATAGAACCAAAATTAGGGCGTCACGGTGGTGCAGTGGTCATCACTGCCGCCTCACAGCAAGACGGTCCTGAGCTCGATCCCCCGGCTGGCTGGATCAGGGCCTTTCTGTGTGGAGTTTGCATGTTCTCCCCGTGTCTGCGTGGGTTCTCTCTGGGTTCTCCGGCTTCCTCCCACAGTCCAATTAATTGATGACTCTAAATTGTCTGTAGGTGTGAATGTGAATGTGAGTGGTCGTCTGTCTCTATGTGTCAGTCCTGTGATGAACTGGCGACTTGTCCAGGGTGAACTCCGCCTCTCTCTAGGATAGGCTCCACCCCCCGTGACCCTTCGGGAATAAACTGTTACAGAAAATGAATGAATGGATGGACCCAAAATTCCAATTTTCTTTCCCAAACCCTAACTGTGACCAGAGGACGTGCAGGTCCCTGCCAGGCAACAGGTGGTGAAGCACCTACTGCAATGCTACCACCCGGATGCAACCAGCAGAGATGAACAAAGTTCCTCCAACATTAACACGGTTCCTCACATCCGCTGTCCTGAGCTGAAACCACATTTCAAACTGAAGCAGCTGTTGATCACTTGCGGCCCCTAGTGGCCGGTAAAGAAGCGTGAGAAGTCAGCTGTCAGTGGTCGTTCAAAACAGAGCAGTCAAAATATAGAATTACTGTCCTCATATAATGTCTGCAGCGATGAGGAGGAGGAGTTTAATTTGGAACTTACCGCCATTTTGACCCGTAACTCTGAAGGGATTTAATAAAAGTGTATTAATTGTATTTTTATCACTTTATATTGACATGTGTGATTCCAGTGAATAATTCTCAGGTAGAAACATGCTGTCTGAATATTATGATGTCACAGTGAAGCTGACCTTTGACCTTTTGCATATAAAACCCCAGCCACCTCCCTGCAGAACTAGTGTTGTGTAAACGGTCCTCATGCAGCGTTGCTTGAATCTGATGTGACGTGTACATATGAGCCCATCGTACGAACAAAACTAAGAGATAAGAAATATGAAAATGTTGTTGCATGAGGCCTGATGTGTAGACTCATATGATATAATCTCTGCAGTCATCACTTATGACCCACCATCACTGTGTGGTGTTTGTATTTCCTGATTTTTTCTCATTGTTTTGCTGCTCGGGACATTTCACCAACACAGATGTTGGTATTTAAAGTCCTGATCCGTTCAGGAACAGCTCGGTCAAATCCCACTTACTCTACCTGTAAAGTCCTACACTTAATATGTGTCTGTGAACGTCATGCAGGAGTTATGTTTGTCATAAATGGGATTTTTGAGTTGATATTAGAGGTAGTTCACAGTGTCGGGGCCTCAGTTCTGTCCTCACAAGTATAGTAGTGCAAAATGTGTGTGTTGGATTCTGTGGTCATTGCAAATGTTTTTATTCTCCGAGCAGGAAGAGTGAAAAAAGGCCAAACTGATCCTATTAGACTGAAACACACACACACACACACACACACACACACACACACACACACACACACACACACAGGTTCTCTCCCTCTGAATGTGGAACTCATTTAAGAAAATTTAGTTGGCAGAAGCTGCTGTTCTGTCTGCCAGATTCTAAAAGATTAGATTCTTATAAAAACAAGATGCAAAAGGGTTGAAATTTTTAATGACAAACACGGAATATCAGTTTTCTGTGATTATAATCTAAAATTAATAAACAGTAATCTGATATTTGACTGAAAACAAAGAAAAGCAGCTCAGTCCTCTGAGACTTTATGTGCTGAACGACATCTGATTTTTTTCTCCCTTTGTTCATTTGTTCCTGGAGAGAACCGTTCTGTAACCTCATAAACCTCCTGATTCAATACTGTCACAATACTTTGATTTCTGAAGTGTTGCAATTTAATAATATGATTTATTACAATTTCTGTTTTGCTTTTTTAACCCTGGATGAAGGATAAATGTTGAATCGTACACATCCACAGACGAGTCATATGTCCAAACACATCACACATCAGTCAGTCTCATTTCTATACTGCTGATAAAAGTAGTAAATAAAATATGTTTACAACTAAACTGCTGCATTTAGCTGTTCCTGCTCGGTATGTTAGTTCTCTGAGGGTTCTCTGGTTCTGCATCCTGGTTGTGAATTTTTTATTTTTTTTTTGTGAGACACTGATCAGCATTTTCTCCTTGTTGTGGCATTTCACGGACGAGACAGCTGATAAATTGGTTGAGAGAATGTTAGACGGATTAATTGACGATGGAAATGATTGTTAGTTGTGGCTCCAAATGCAAAAAAGCAGCAAACAATCCAGATTAATTAGAGTAATTAGATTTTTTGGCTGTTTTTTTTTTTTGTGTGTGTGTGTGTGTGTTTCCCCCTTTTCTTTTAGTTTTGTTCCTTTCCTCCTGTATGCTACAGTCAAAAATGGGTGAATTATGTGTTCTTATTTGATTGATTGATTGATTGATTGATTTCTCCACACGGTTGCTTTGTAATCTCAGTAACTTTGGACATGCAGAGTTTCTGTTGTGGAAAAAACAGTGAGAAACAAAATATCTGTAATGATATCTGCTCAGTGTGTCTCTAATGAACATAATTCAATCAAGTCAAATCCAAAAAACAGCTGGTGCCCCTGTCAGTATTTTCAAACCCTTTGAATGTAGAGTTTTGACCCTCTGAGGTTGCCGTAGCTGCTCAGTGTTGAGTGTTGAAGTCAGAGAAACAGACTGAGTTAATAATGTGAAGTCAGTTTATTTCACATGTTTTAACTGACATAAGTGTAAATTATGTCATTATTTGTTTACATATATTTCACATGATTTATTTAAATAAATCTAGATTTGTTTTGTATTTACACTGCAGGAACCACGTTTTGTGTGATGTGTGCAGGATGTTCACTGCAGGTTTACTCTGCTAACATGCTAACATGCTAACATGCTAACATGCCCTCTGGGGGTGAGGGTTGTGGTTAGCATTTCCGTCCACAGATACTGCAGCGAGTGTCGTCTGTATAGAATACTGAAAAGTTTAACTTCAGTTTTAATCCTCCGGTCTGAAGGAGACAAAAAAAACAAGAAACCTTTTTTTTTATATCAGTGGATGAAACAAACAACCTGATGTTTTTAAATGAAATGATGAGTCACAGCATCTGGATGGAGCAGGCTGTTTGAATGAAGTGATGGAGAGAGAACACACACACACACACACACACACACACACACACAGGGAGGAGACACACACTGCTGCCTTGTTTAAAGAGAAGTGATACTTGAGCTGAATGAGTGTGAGTGTGTGTGTGTGTGTGTGTGTGTGTGTGTGTGTGTGTGTGTGTGTGTGTGTGTGTGTGTGTGTGTGTGTGAGAACAGACCTCTCAGTGTAAAGTCCACTCACTGAGCCTGAAGGCCACCAGCACACACACACACACACACACACACACACACACACACAGAGTACAGTATATCCTGTGTTTACTCTTTCTGGAAACCTCTGGCAGAATTTCGAGGAAGAACACTTCAGAAAATGAGTCAAAATGTGATTTTCTGTGAAAATATAAAACTACATGAAGTCAAACACACACAGAGACTCAAAGTGTCTCATGTCAGACAACTAAAAACATGAATAAATATAAACAAAATATATAATATAACCACAGAATTAAAGTCAAGTTGGAATGAAAAATGTCTTTTCAGTCCTTTTACATCACATCCACAGTCATATTGTGCAGCTGTTTAACTCTTTCCCCACCTGTATTTTTTTTTATAATTTTGTCAGCCACTACCTGCATTTTTGAAAAAAAATCACTGATTTTCCAACACTGACAGAATATTCAGTTTCAAAAGAAAGAACAGATCTTGTAGTTTCAGACATAAAAAACATTTTGTTCGAGCTTCATTCTTTCTTTCTTTCTTTTTTTTTTTTTTGAAGCTTTTGAATGTTGGTTGCATCAAAAAATCCACTTTTCAGACCAAAAACTGAGGAAGCTGAGTTTTTGTGAAGGAGACATTTTTAAGCAGAATAACAACTACACATTTTATTTTTGTTTTTTTATCACTTCATATTCTCGTGTGTGACATCCCTCTCACCAGTGTGTTAACGTTAGGTGTGTGTGTTTAGAGTTTATTGGAGCTCGTTTGATAAAGAAACAGCTGCTGTAACTGTGAGACTGAAGCAGACGGGAGGAAACAAAACCAGGAGCTCAAAGAGGATAAAAATCTCATGTTTCAGTCAGAAATCTGAATCTCTGTGACAGAACAACAGGAAATGTCTTCACTGTCATGGATGAAAGGTCCTGGTGTTGCCATGGCAACCCGCTAAATTATTTCACTGATAGAAATCGCTGCTTGTTTAAAGAGAGATCCACTCCAGTAATTAGACTGGGCCCAGTAATCAATAATTCATGCAGTAATTAGAATGTGTCTTGGTTACTGGTCTGATACTGGGAACGTGTTTAATTAGAATTTCTGCATTAATTGGATCATGTGTTTTTTAATTAGAACATCTTTAATAATGAGTGAATAGCTGATGAGTGGGGAGGGGGGGGGGGGGGGGGGGGGGCATCACCGTGGCAACCGCAGCACATCGACCGCCTGTCAGGAGGAGGTCAAGTGGTTTGAAGCTTTGACAAACCACAAGATATGACCTTTGACCCTAATGAGCTCTCTGTGCTGACAGCTTACATCTCTCTCTCTCTCTCTGTTTACAGTCTGCCTCTCTCGACCTTCATATATCCACACACACACACACACACACACACACACACACACTTAGAATTAATGATGTAATTATTAAAAAAAAACAACTACTGATTATATGTTTGTGCATTATTGTTAATGAATAGTTAGAATAATATTTGAGGATAGATATTCTGCATAAAACACATTTTCTTTTGAATACTTTCATACTTTTACTCGAGTACAGCAGCCAATAACCCCTATATTTGTAACGGTTCACCTTTAATATTTATCATTTAATTTATTATTTATCAGACGCCTCTGGTCAACAATAAATGCTTTAAACCTCTGCAGTCATTTTTATTTATTATCATGACGTCTATTTTCTATCTGCTCATCAAGATAAATATCAAACACAAATTAATATTTTAATTTGAAATAATCCTTAACATATGACGTGCTGATTTTATGAGTTTTTCAAAAGACAGCAGCTGAGTGCGTCTGCTCATATTAATTATTTACTGGTTTACTGTTGTAACTGTTTGAACTTCAGTTTTCACTGATTTAGCTGCTTTTCATTTGCAGGTAAGAAAATGTTGGTAAGAGTAAAACAAAGGTAAAAAGTCACTTTACTTACACTTTATCACTTCATATTTTCAGATGTACACATATATATTCATTTATATACACATACAGTATAAATATTTTTTGGTATATATATCAGGAAACAGTGATGAAGGTCTGAGGATGAAACACTGATATTAAAGGTGTTTAGTCTCTTTGTGATGTAAGATGTAAAAAAAAATCTGACGCACATTTAAAATTAGATTTACATCCTGTAGACGTGTGTGTAAAGTGTTCACACTGACTGTGTGTGTCTGTGTGTGTGTGTGTGTGTGTGTGTGTGTGTGTGTGTGTGTGTGTGTGTGTGTGTGTGTGTGTGTGAATCTGGTAACTCACTTGTCTGATCAAGCAAGTGGTAAAAAAGAATTAAAACTAAGAATTAAAAATGAGACATTGAAACTGGGATGAACATTTTTCCCTATTTTTATAATCGTATTGATGTTGCAGCTCCAGAATAAACACAGCAATTAACTCAAGTTTGTTAGAGAACAATGGAACGTCTTGATAAACAGTCAGTAGAACCAACAGCAGAGCAGTAAAACTCCATCAGTCCTGCATCTGTCCGATAGATTTACTCCTCTGGACGACTAAAGGCCATTAAAGACGGAGACACACAGGGAGACATTAGCAGAGATCATAAACTGAAGCTTTGACGTTTGTCTGCAGCAGAGAGACATGGAGAGCAGGTCACTGCCTACAGACCAACCAAACTCCACACAGTCAGTCATTTTACCTCCCAGAACACAGGAGGTGTTGGATGATAATTTTACTCCAAATATAACGACTCTTTTCTCTGAGTATGAGCACTTTTAATGACTTTTTCTCTCTAAACATGGAAACTTTTTAACTCCTGTGTTCTGTGAGCTAAAATCACTGATTTTATCAGTGGAGTTTGGTTGGTTTGTCGACAGTGATATTTGACTCATATAACGGTGGTTTCGTGTCAAAAAAGTCTGTCTGACAGAAAGATAAAGAGGTGAAAATATTCTAGATGTAGCGTAGACTTCAACTGTTTTTTCCTAATAATTAATAATAATAGTCTGAACGATCCCTTTAATCTGTTCGTCATCATGTGATCATGTTTGTGTTGAAAATGCTCCTCCATGTTCTTCTCTTTGTCATGCTTCACCGGGGTCCTTGGGGACCATCAGCACTGACAGTAAACAGGAAGTACCCAGGTCCAGTCAGTGACCCCTGCTAGCTCCCTGTGGGATTCTGGGTAGTGTAGTTGGCGTCCTCGCCTGGAGCAGTGAATGTGGATGGGCAGCCTGCAGGGCCGCCTCGGGGCAGCAGGTGTTTCTCATGGACAGGCTGCAGGCTAATGAGCCGCCGGCAGGTCACATGTCACATAATGACGGCAAGGAATGCATAAACACGGCCAGGACTTGCTGTTTTTTCTTCAGGAGGGCAGAGGGTGGCTGTAAACCAGCGTGGGAACAGAGCGGAGGAGGAAATGTTAATCTGGATGACCGCTGGATAACAGGAGTGACAAACATCACGGTCCTTATAGACAGGAAGAGACACTCCCAGTATCATATGGTAACTCAGCAGTGTGTATGTGGAGGAGGAGGAGACGCCTCCAAGCCGCAGCTCAGGGAACATTCACCAGTCTTACATCAGTTTCATTTTCTTAAATACTGAACAGAAAACGGATTCATGAATCATCCACAGACCACTAATTTGTTCACGACCCAAACCGTCCAGACTAGAACGCTGATATCAGACGATTCTGCAGACCTCTGGATTAAACCTGCAGCCATCAGCCGTGTCTCCATCAACGTATTCTTATGCACATTTTGAAGTGTCATGTTTAAAAGGTTGAAATGGCAAAATAATAAAGAAAAATCTTCCCCAGTTGTTTTATGCTTGCAGAAAACTATTTTCTACCATTATGAAGTAATTCTCTACTTGCACGATGTAGTGTGACGTATATCTGCTCTACAGAGCGTCTGTCACTCAGATTCCAGCGTCAAATCTGCAGTAAACATCTTTGGTCACCAGGATGATTTTTCACCCCCCTGTTATTGAAATGCTTTTTTTTTTTTTTTACAGGTGGATTCATACAGATTGTTAATAGTTTAGTTTAGAAGAACTTCACAAAATGAGTGTGAGCAACGTGTGAAAGTGAGCAACATGTTCACAGCTGTTTGTGTTAAATTCTGAACTTATTCCACAGATTTGTCAGCTGTTTTAAGCTGTGAGACGGAGGGAGACGGGCGGGTACTTTTTACAGCGCTGACACAGAGCTACACACACAGCAGACACACACACACCAGCACTGTTTGGTCAGAGTGAAACACAAAACCAGCATCTCCTGATAATCACAGAACCATAGACCATAATTATCATCATTTCATACGTTGGTATCATAAAAATATTAAGATGATGGTTAATTGTAGTGGGACTGTGTGGTTGTGAAGCTGCAGTGATTAGTTTTATTTATTAATATATTTAGAATATTTATTATTTTTTGATGAGAAAAAACAGCACAGTTGTCAGAGTCTCCCCTTAAAGGACAGGAAGCAGTCACAGACACAGCTCAGTCCTTTAAGGGTCTCAGGTAACACGAGAACCTGAGAGAACCGTTCTAATCAGTAGAACAAGTGAAAGAGCAGAGCTTTATTTTTGAGTAGTTTCTGGGTTAAAGAACCTTCACTGCCTCCCTGCAGTGTATTATGGGATACAGTGTGATGCGTGATATAAATCCTGTTATTTCTGGCTGACACTGAGTGTCATGGCTGACAGGAACAAAGCATGATGGGAATCTTAAAGCTGCAGCTTGACTCTGTTCTGCACTGGTTTCTGCTCTGTGTCAAAAAAAGACTTTCTTCACTGTTGTGATTCTTTTTTTTTTTTTTTTATAAATAAATGTGTAAGTAACTAGTGCTCAGTCTGTTAGCTTGATGCTAAAATATAATGGGAATTCCCATTTACATGCTAACAGACATTAGCATTGCGATTCCAACATTATTATCTTAACAAACTGATCTATTTTACTTCACGTGCTGAACATAAAACGAGCTGTTTGAACAGACGTTCAGATATTTATCTCCTCTGATCTGTTCAAACACCTGCTGACCTCAGTCTGTGACTCCAGTGTTTTACATTTTATTTTAGTATATATTATACTTTTCATTTATTGCTTTTATATGCAATCCAATTAAAGATTTTGTTTTAGCGGCCACGACAAATTAATTGTTGCAGCTCTAAATGAGTGCACACACAGACACACACACACACACACACACACACACACACACACACACACACACACACTGTTTATTTGAATAGTTACACTTTATTTCTGATTTAAAAAAAATGAATTTATTGATTGAATGACACTTTTCTAATCCACAGTCCTTCATGGGGAGAATCCTGAACATAGATGAAGGTGTTTTGTGCTTGCTGTCTTGTACAGACTGCAATACAGACTTTGCACGTCGACCAGATGTTAGCCGGTCTGAAGGGCTGTAAGAGCATTTTCTTATAACAGTAAGACCTCCTCACATTTTTTGCAGCTGTTTTCTTTATGCGTCTTCCTCAGAACAGTCACTCATCAATCGAGAGAACAGAGAGAACACTGATGGAACCTTT
>NC_139321.1:707500-715000 GCF_056507025.1 Lutjanus erythropterus | reverse complement strand
GATTTAATCACAAGCAAACACATTTATCAATATTTGCTGAGAAACATGAGACACAAGTAAAGCATTGAATAGAAATACGTAAAGGTGGCATTAGAAATCAGTTGATTGTTTTATTTCCAGTTCCAGTTTATCCACAAACATTTCCAAACACGTCTTTTTGACATGTCCACGGCGGCTCAGCACTGTTTCCTCTGGATTTTGCTGCTAGCTAGTCTTGAGTCTGGGTGATATCTGTGGATGCCAAATCCAAAACAAAAATAGTCTCAAAGAAAATCAAGAAAATTCAAAACCTTCAGCTCCAGACTCTTTTTCACCATCAGCTCTTGTTGCATTCAGAACTGTCCAAAACTGGGGTGGCAAGGCATCTTTTAGGGCTGGCAGCTGCCCCTCTAGATCCGCCCCTGCAAGAGCATTGCAGAGCATTGTTTTTTCGGGGGGGGGGGGGGGGGTTGCCCTCTGTTCCCCCCTTCAGTCCAGCGGTGGTGAAGCTCATGGCAGTTGATCTATGTCATCACACCTGTCTTCTTTCTCTTCCTGCTGTTAAAACACAGAATCACTCACTATTTTTGAGACTCTGAGGTTTTGCCCGTTCATGTTGTCATTTTCCTGGCGGCTGTAACGACGTGCGTCAAACCATATGGTCGACACATCATCCTATACTGACATCACAGTTTCCATAGAGAGCAGCTGAAGGTGTCTGATTAAAGAGTTAACAGACACCTGCCGGCTGAGTTTCCACTGACGGACACACCTGGCTGACAGAAGCCTGATGCTTCTCTCCGTCGTGAAAAACAGAACCTGCCTTTGTTTCCGTCGTTCATTCAGCCTTTTCTTTTTTTGTTGTTTTTTTGGCTAACATGCTAATGCTCCAAACAGCTTTGTGCTCCTTTGTGTCTGCTCTGCCTTTTCACTCTCTGATGTGTTCGCTGTTTTCTGTCTGTTGTTGTGCCGTCGGGTTTCTTGGCCGTCCTGCTGCTTCATCCTGTTTCAGTCCGTCTGGCTCGAATGCTAATGTTCCTACCAGTCCGCCGCTCTGATCTGTGTGAATTAATGGAAGAGAAGAAGAAGAATAGCGCTTTGTTTTGCTCTGTTCAAACTTCAGCTCAGCTCTGAATGTGGTTTCTGTTCACCTCCTGTTTTCCATCTCTGTGAAGGTTTCGAGCTCTTATCTCACAGGCAGAGATTCCTCAGAGCTGCAGATAAGACTCAGGATGTTGGCATCAGGTTGTTTTTTTTTCACAGAAGGTTAACCAAGGACGGAGACACCGAGTCTTCTCACATTATAAATCAGTGTGAACAGCAGAGGAGGATTGTGGGAGTGTTGTGAAAAATCACAGGCGAGGTGTGAACAAAGTTAGGTTCAACTCACTTTACTCAAACTTTAACTTTTGCAGAGACGTCAGTGTCGTTCCTGAGGAACCTGAAGGTTCTTTCGTTTCTGATCGGCGACCCTCAGCTGTGGTCGTGAGCTCCGGAGAGAAAACTAAAGAAACCAGAGATTTTTTTTTTAAAAAAAGCCCAAACTGAGTCTGAACTGAGAAGCTCAAAGTTCATTCGTGTCTCCTCATGAAATATGTTGTGTGTGAAGTTCGGTGACTCGACTTTTATCCGCTAACACACCTGCTCGAGCTAGTCAGTCTCATTTTGAGTCTCTGTAGTTGCTGTGTGTCTCTTTGTAGTTGTAATGCACCTATCTGTAGTTTCATGTCTCTTTGGGGTCATTTTGTGTCTGTCATATGTCTCTTTGTATATGTTTTCCCCATTTTGTAGCTGTTTTGTGTCTCTTTGAAGCCATGTTGTCAATGTTGTGTGTCTTTGTAGTTGGTATGTGTCTATTTGTGGTTGTTTGCCTTGTCATCATTTTGTGTCTCTGTACTTATGTGTATCTTTATTGTCATGCATCTTTCTGTCTCTTTGAGGTCATTTTGTGTCTTTTTGTTGTTTTCTTTTTGTTTGTTGCATCTATGCATTTATCTGTAGTTTTGTGTCTCTTTGACCTCATTTTGTATCTCTGTAATAATTTTGTGTCTCTCTGTAGTTAGTTTGTGTCTCTCTGAGGACATTTTGCAGGTGAAACCCAGGCGGCTCTCTGTTTGTCTCTTTCTCTGTGGGTTTCTAATCCATCCCTTCCTGGTTATATGAAAGCAGACGGTGCAACACAGAGTCGAAAACAGTCAAGGACACAATCATGTGTCAAATTTCACCAGATTGACTGGACATACTGTCTGTCTCTGTCTCTGCAGGCGAATCCATTGAAATGAACTAAGATTTGACTCTGAAACTGTTTTATATTAAATGCTGGTCTAAAGAAGACGGAGGAGTTTTATAGAAGCTGAAATTTCCGCTGCAGGGACGAGGATCCTCTGGAGGAACTCTGTGTGTTTCCATCGCAGGACCCAGGGTCTAAATTAAGTTACAGGGACATGAGTTTACACCTCAAACAGTCCCTGCTCTGAAAAGAATAGAAACTTTGTTTGTTTGTTTTTTTGTAGTGCACAACATCTCTGATTGGTTGGCTGCTTGCAGCTTTTTATTCCAGCTGCCATTTTTAATAATTCATTTTGCTTAAAGGAGTCATAGAAGAAAGCAAAAGAAAGCCAACAGGACATGACAGATGGACCAGTGACAGAGTCCAGTCCAGGTCTTATTGAACATTAATACTGAGGACAAAATCCAGTGGGAAGAAGGAACCTTTATTCAGCCCGGAGTCACTGTTATAGTCTATTTGTAAAAACAGCTGCTGCCTTTTCATAAGTCAGAAGACGAATTTGTTTCATCTTTGCCGGTCTTTAGACTGCAGTGGACAGCAGGCAACATCAGGCTGAAGGAACCTTTTAGTACCTTGAGAACTAGTTCCTGCAACTTAAAGTTCCTGGTACTTGAGGTGGAAAGGCAGCTTTATGTTTTTTTCAGCCCTGGGGATTCCTGTAGCTCCTCAGGAGGTGTCCAGGGAGAAGAAGGAGGTCTGGGATACCTTGTTTATCCTGCTGTGACCACAACCTGAAACCAGATGATCAGCAGGAAACAGACGATCAATAGGTTTCTTCAGGAACACAGAGACACAGGGGTTTCTGGGTAATCGTAGCTTGATGTTGAGCTGAGGTGCACAGGTGTATCTGCTGTCAAAAGACAGATTTTTTTTGGCTTTTTGCTTTTATTTGATAGACTGGAGCTGCAACATTTAGTCCATTAACTGATAGTAAGTCGACTGAAATAAAATTGATCTGTTTCAGTGGGTTTTTAACGCAGAACGTGAGGATTTACTGGTTTTCTTTGTCACTTCTGACAGTAAATGAAGAGTCTTGGGGTTTTGGACAAATGCTGGGAGGATGATGTCATTGTTTTGAAACTCCATCCTTGAGTTGCCGAGTGTGTTCACACTCCTCACACACCTGCCTGCTTCTGTGTGTGTGTGTGTGTGTGTGTGTGTGTTTGGGGGGATAATTGACTTCCTTTGACACCGGCAGATTGAAATCACCTGTTCATTTGTCACCTGTTTATTCTCCGTCTCTCACACACTGCAGCTGTTTGTCTCGTTCTTCTTCACTTCATCCAGAAGACGGAGAATCAGGTCAGGAGCTGTTGACTAAATGCTTCTCTGTACCAACAAAAAAGGGAACATAAATAGTAGATAAGACAGAGAAAATGACGTTTTCAGCACACACACCCTTCACACACTCCCCTTCTTCTGCAACAGCAGACAAATTTTGGAGGTTTATTCTCCAGGAATCTACTGACGAAGCAGAAAAGCAGCGGCGGAGGTTCACAAAGTCAGTTTGACGTCATCAGACTCCAGACTTTGTGGATTTTAGCTCCTTCAGCTCTATTTTGAATCAAAGTTCAGTTTCACTGGATTTTGAACCCATCAGCGGCCGTGTTAACTCTTTATTGTCATCAGGATAATTGGACGTCAGTGTGGACGGAGATGTTAGTTTGACTCTGAGGACCTCATGTTGACTCCAGTCTGAAGTTAAAACAGGGCGACGCTGATCTGCTCTCAGTCTGAGTCTGAAATCTAAGCGACAGATGAAGTAAAAGACTCAGACATCTGTTAGTCTCATATTTCTGCAGATTTTCCTGCTGTCAGTCCTTGTTAGCGTGTTTGCTGCTGTACAAGGTGATTTTTTTGGCTCCATAGAGGAGAATAGAGAAACAGTGTGAGGGTCAGAGGTTCAGCCAGATTTCCACAAACACACCGACTCACCTACAGACTCAGTGGAAGCACAGCTGCTGCTGCAACACGTCACACACAGCAGCTCAGTCACAGGTCCTGCACAGGATACACACTCTAAACTACTGTGATACGATTTTATTTATTTATTTAACAACTCCTGAACTGATTTTTTTATAAGTGTAGGAATAACTAGTCTGTTAGCTCAATGCTAACACATAATGGGACCTCCAGTTAAAGAGCTAATGGAAATTAGCATTGCAGCACGGTAACATTATTATATATTATATCAGTTAATAACACTCACTCCCTTTAATAAGGTCTGTAGTAACAATAATAAGTTTACAGCACTGAGCCAATCAGTCGCCACAAGTTTCTTGAGTTCATAAAGTCAAAAGTTGGAGGTTATCAGAGTTCAAGTATTCTGATTGAGTGTTTCATGCACTCGTTGCTTACAGTTGAATTAAAATGATTGATTGCACTTGATCCTTGTTTGTGTTGAATCAGCTCTCAGATGTAAATGAAATTATATGATTGTAAATTTGGTTAAGCCGACTCAAATATTTTGAGTAAATGCAATTCACAATGTTTATTCATCCCTCTAAGATAAAGGCAGTGAATAAACTTTAAGTATAAAAACTGATTATTCCATGTTCAGTAAAATCAATCTAGTAATAAATAAATAAATAAATAAAAACCTTGTTAAATGTTTGTATTTTATTTCCCTCAGTAAACCAAAATTATGAATTTAATGAACACAGAAGAAAGAAAATCCTGCTGGCACTCAACATTTTGAAGTTAGTAGAACCCCTAAACTTTAATTTCCTGCTCCAAATAATTCATCTGATCTTTTATAAGAGCTGACAGAAATGTTAATCACAGTCACTGAACATGAACTTATGTTACGTTTCATATGTCACATCATAAGTTCTGTATGTCAGGTAATAAACTGATACAGTACAGAAGTTAAAATGACTTGACTTTTGGTTTTGTTGAAGTTCTGCGTGTGTTTTCTTCTCCTTCCTCTACAGACTCTCACTTGACTTCTTTCTCTGGTCCTGTCGCAGTGTGTACGGCCACTAGAGGTCGCTGCCTGACAGTAAATGTAAATATGGGTCATAATAAGCTGCGTGCAGAGATGACGTTTTCTGGTGAGGCACCATCTTTGTAACCACGTAACAACACCCTAACAACGACTGACCGACACTTTTTCAAACCCTCTGTAGGTTTCCCTTTTTTTCTTCAGTGTTTTTTCTTTTCAGTTTATCTGTGAGTGCAGATAAAAACGTTCTGTCTCACTGTTTGGTTGATCTCATCGATCTGTTCAGCTCCTCTGATCACGTCTTTTGGTTTCATGTCATTTTGTTTTTCTGGCTTTGAACCATTTTAAACTTCACTTTGTTCCAGTGTTGCACTGACACAGTCTCCATTATCTTTCTTGAATTAGGGTGTAATGAACTGTTATAACACCTCTGTGGGACTGTGACCATCCTGTCGCTGTCAGCTGACTCAGCAGCTCCGTTTCCTTCCTTTCTCTCTGACTCTAACGCACATCGTTCTGACTCAGCAGGTAAAACTCAGACCTCTGGACCTCGCTGCTGCTCTGACTTCCTGTTTGACATTTTAGAAATGTTTCGGTGGTATTAAGAGTTATTTAAAGTTTTTCCTGCTGTAATGTGGCCTGTTGGTCTTTCATTTGTTTCTGGATTCTCTGGACAAATGATCAGACTTGTACCTGCAGTAGTGACCACCTGAATAAATGTCTGTGAACACCTTTAACAGTCCGCGCTGTAATAACAGCTAATCTGACAGAAACTGCAGAGGGCTGAACTGATGACTAACATCACTTGTTCATTCATTTATCTCTCCCTCTGAGTGTGTGTGTGTGTGTGTGCGTGTGTGTGTGTGTGTGATGAAACACCATCTGCCGGGGGTGAGATGTGGGTGAGAGCGGGAGGTTGGGAGACCCCTCGTTAGAGACCTCGTTAGAGACCTCGTTAGGGACTTCGTTAGAAAGTGCCAGACCAATCTGTCCATGAAGCTCAGCCATGTGAGAAGGAGCGTCCAGTTTCTCTCTCTCTCTCTCTCTCTCTCTCTCTGTGTGTGTATGTGTGTGTGTGTGTGTGTGTGTGTGTGTGTGTGTGTGAGCATGAAGATGATCATGTAACCAAACACACACACACAGAACACACAGAATACACAGAATACACAGAATACACAGAATACACACTTCTTCTGGACAGTTTATTAGTATTCAGTTGCTGTCGGCGACACAAACTGAGTTTCTGTCTCCACAGATGATAATATGATCACACACACATACACACACACACACACACACACACACACACACACACACACACACACACATACACACACACACACACACACACACACACACACACATACACACACACACACACACACACACAGAAGGACTAAAGCAACCGGACCGGAAAATAAATGTAGTTGTTCTAAGAGATTCTGAGTTATTGATCCATGACAGTAAATTGATCTTTGATTGGTGAGCTGGATGATATATATCAATATTACATCACGATATGAGGAGAAAAGAAAATACAATCAAACTGAGGGGAAAAAATGAATTAGTTCATTATCTTAATTTAACTTATTGATTATTGATTATTTTCTCTATTAATCGATTGGTTAATCTTGTCACAGTCTTGTCATGTGGAGCGCACAGATGTACGTCTTTCCTGGGACAATTATTTTCAGATAATCTGTTGATCATTTTCTTGATTAACTGATTAGTTGTTTGGTCCGTAAAATGTCGTCCTCAGAAAATATTCACATTTAAGAAGCTAGAATCAGATCATTTTGACCGAAAAAATGACTCAAAACAATTAATTCGTCATCAAAATAGTTCATAATTAATTTAATAATCAATAAATAATCAATTATTTGATGAATCATTTCAGCTGTACTTAATTTATCACCTGGGCTTCTTCCACCCTTTGGAGCACATGACATGTTGTCAGTCACGACTTGTATGATCAATAATATTGATATTGACCGATTACAGGTTTTTCAGCTGTATCATATTTGATCGTATTTGATTGTGACAGATATTTATATTCATGCCTTTTTGGATTGTGAAAGTAACTAAGTAGATTACATGATATAATGAATACTTGAGTACAAGTCAAAGTACAAATTTGAAAAGCTACTCATAGTATAAGTATCAAAAAACTATCTAATTACAGTTACTTGAGTATTAGTTACTTCCACTCCTGAAAAAATAGAAATAATTAGTTTGAAAAAATGTAAACATCAATATTTACAACAACAATAATTCTGAAGCTTCTGAA
>NC_139321.1:685000-702500 GCF_056507025.1 Lutjanus erythropterus | reverse complement strand
GCAGCTTTTCTAAAAAATGTGAACATAGTTTTAGACACGTTCTGCAATGAAATTGTGGAAACTTCACCAAAAAAGGCTCAGAATTACAAAACTTAATAAAAATTTAAAAAATAATAGAAATCTGCTTTGTTTGAAAAAAGTCACCTGAGGGGCAAAATATTTTTGGAGCTCAAAATGATCAAATAAAAGTGTTGATGAATGTCAATAACAACGACAAATGTGTTCTTTTTAACACCTGTGACAAAAGTACAAAAATATAAATCCCAAAAATAAATAAATAAATAAATCCAGAAAACAAAGCACTGAGTCGGTTCACTGAGACGCACATGGAGGACGTTTGCACAGGGAACTCCTGTGATTGGTGGAACTCACAGGAAGTTCTGATGATTTGTGGAAAAGTTGTGGAGTTTTGTGAAAAAATGACGTGGTCTCACAGAATTCACAGGGATTGGTTGAACTGTTGTGTTCACAGCTTCCTGGAGGAACTGTGAGCGACAGTCTGCAGTCCGGCTGCACGGCTCAGTGAAAAGCTCACACGATGTTTATTTTGACTGAAACTGTGATATTTTATATATTTATACGTTTGATATGTTTAATATGATCTGTGGAAATGGAAATGAAAATGTAGCAGTTGGAACAGATAATTTAAAGGTTACTTCTGTGAATATATCCTGTTTGGAGACGAGTGCTGGTGGGTTTTGGCAACAGAAAGTGTTTTGGTGAACGAACCAGAACCACCATCACATCTAAACTTGTTTTTCTTTAACCACAATCAATTTAATGAATTTCTGTCCTGACAGCTGCATTGAAGATACATTTGGAGAGGATGAAAGTAATATGACACCTAATTAAGTTTTTTTTTTTTTGCCCAGTATTAAAGACATACTGGTAAAAAAAAAAAAAAAAAAAAAAAATCTGAAATAAATATTAGAAATCTTCTTATTTTGGAGGAAGAATGTTCTCATTTTGACACGTTTCATTAAAACACATGCTGCACCTGCAGCTGCTGCAGGATCATGTGAGCGACTCAGATTTATCAGTAATTAACACCGTTTGTAAAGAAAATCGTTATGTATTTCTGAGTGAAACAGGAAGTGCAGACAGGACATGATGTTAATTTTGAACTTTGAAAAGTGGGCGTGTCATAAACCCACGAAACATCCTGCTGCTGCCTGATGAATAACGTCATGATGTTATCAGTGAGAGCTGATTGGTTCATGCCAACATGAGCACACGTCTCATTAAAAACATGACAACATGGATTTTAATTAGAGCTGCAACAATTAATCAACTATTCAATTATTATTGATTATTACATTAGTCATGAAATCTTTTGATAATGGATTCATTGTTTTGAGTTTTTGTTCATAAATTCTGATTCCAGCTTCTTAAATGTGAATATTTTCTGGTTTCTTTCCTCGTCTCTGACAGGAAACTGAATATCTTTGAGTTTTGAACAAAATGAGACATTTGAGGACGTCCTCTTGGACTTTGGGAAACAACAAACCAGTAATCGATTATAAATCATTTAATCAAGAAAACAATCCACAGATCGATTGATGATGAAAATAACTGTTAGTTGCTGCCCTAATTTTCAGGACATAAAATAAAATGATTTTTTGGTTTATTTTGTTTAATCATCTCCTGTTTAAATGCTGTAAATGATCGAATCATTTCATCATCATCATCATCATCATCAGATCAGTGTTACTCACATAAAGGCTGCACATTTCTTTCTTTCTTTTTTGTTTTAATTGTAGTACAATGCTCCACATGGTAAATTCAACACAATAAATCATTAAAAACATCCAGAAAAAGTGGGCTTTTAATTTGAAACCTGTGCAGGAGACGTTCAGTTTTATTGAGAGAAGCTCACTCCTTTACTTATTTATTATTAATTGCTTTTTATCGATGCTTCTTGCTGCTGTGTTTCCTCTCTGCTGCTGCAGACTCCCTCGTTGTGGGATTAATAAAGGATCATTTTATTTTATCTTAACAGAAAAACAACACAGCTGCATGACTGTAATCTGATGTGTGAATGGAAACACTGTGAACCAGAGAAAATGAATTTATTGAGACAAACAGGGAAACATGGAGGAGGTGTGGATTTTATTCAACAATTTACTATAAAATAAACAGAAATAAAACTCTGGTTATTAATCTGCTCAGACTGACTGAAGTGTTCTGTGATATTTATTTTATGAATCATATCGTCATCAGTAACATGCAGCCTGATGATGAGTGGACTGAATACAGCTGCTGCTGCTGCTGCGTGAGTCTAACAGGGATTACTGCAGATTTACCTTCACATGCATTAACTCTGAGGGATGATGGAGGGATGATGGTGATGTTTGTTGCAGCAGATGAAGGATTTAACATTTTATTTTCATGTTTTTACTCAGATTATCTTTTTTTCTCTACCTGTTGATGACGACAAGCCGGTTCGGTCCCTCGTACGTCTCTTTCTCTGTGCAGTAATCCTGCAGAGCCGCCACATGCAGCAGCACTCAGGACGAATGAGAAATACAGATGATAAATCAATGAAATAAATCAGTGACGCATTGACTAAACAGCTGTCTTCTCCTCCTACATGACAATCAATCAGAATTTTTTTTTATTATAAAATGAAGACAGATTCATGAAGCTTTAATAAAGACATGCAGATGATATAAAGACACGTCCTGTGATGACTGAGACATTCATCAACCTCTGGAACCACAAAATCCTCATTTGGGCAAAAACCTATGTGCAGCCGAAGAGGCAGCTCAGTATTACAGCTGTTCATGAAACTGTCAGGAAAGGTAATCAATAAATCAATACATTCCTGCACATGGGCGGGAAGTTGTACATTTTTTCCTGGCAGTCAGCACAAAGTGACAAAGTCTGCTTTGTTTCTGTTGAGTTTTAAATAAAGTTTGTTTTTTGATTCTCTGTGAGATAAAATGATGCTTGTTTGTTTTGGTCTGAGATGCTGCTGCTCTGGTGCGACATCTAGTGGAAGTTATTGTCATATACAGAACCTTTAATTTTCTACGGGCCAACCTGGTTTGAACTGGTTTTACCAAAGAAATGTTCAATTTTGTCACTGATGAATGTTTGGAGGTGTGAACACTTTTTGCTGTGTTGGATATTTTATTTTTGACACCAATATATCATTTTGTTGATTGTATGAAAACATTTTTGCCGTTCGTGTTTTGAGCTCAACTCAAATTCTGAAAAAGTTTTGATCCATTTAATTTTTCAGGCACTAAAAAAGATAAATCAGGTTCACAGCCACTGTGACAAATTTGATTCTGTTTGTTTGTTTTTAAGTCTCTAAAACTCAAAGATTAAGTTTATTTCAAAACTTTAGAGTCTGAATTGGGCTCAGAACTCAAAAATCTATTGCAGTTCACAGCATTGAAATTTTTAGTCTCAACTATTATTTTTTTACAGTGTATCTCTAAGCCCTGAACAGAACCCTTCATAACCTCTCCTCCTCCTCCTCCTCCTCCTCCTCCTCCTCCTCCTCCTCCTCTGGTCCTCCTGCAGGAGATGTGGTGGATATCTACCAGAGGGAGTTCCTGGCGTTGAGGGAGCGCCTCCACTCAGCGGAGCAGGAGAACCTGCGGCGCTCCAAAGAGCTCAACCTGGTCCTGGAGGAGATCAAGAGGGCCATCGCTGAGAAACAGGCGCTGAGAGACATCAACCGCACCTGGAGCAGCCTGTCAGGTGAGTGAGGAGACAGTTACCTCTGATCTAAACTAACCGGTGTGTCATGATCTCACCTGGACTCACCTGGTCTGTCGTTGTGTTTTCAGAGGAGACCAGGCTGAAGCTCTGGAATGTGAGCAGCAGTAAAAACGTCCTGCAGCTTCCCTCCATCTTCCATCATCTTCCTCACCTGCTGAACAGAGAGGACAGCCTGCTGCCTGCCGTGCACGTGGGACAGGGACGCACCGGAGGTAAAAAAAAAACAAAACACCACACATTAACTTTCTGTTTGAAAAAAATATATAATAAACACATATTCAGTTGATTAAAATCAGTAAGAAAATAGGACAAAGTCCAATACATCACCACACACACACACACACACACACACACACACACACACACACACACACACACACACACACACACACACACACACACACACACCTCCACCGCTGCCCGGGGCATCTCACAGAACAAGTAACCCAGGCACAGTGCACCTTCCCTGGGGTATCAGCTCACCGAGGCCCCCTGATACACTCCACATCCCCCAGAGAATAAAACAGCTACAGCCAACCAGGCCGGACCAAGGTCACTGTGTGTGTGTGTGTGTGTGTGTGTGTGTGTGTGTGTGTGTCAGCTCTAATTTATTTGTAAAGCCTTTTTTCTGCTTAGTAAACCATTTCCTGACAGGCCGGCTGCACACAGAGGGCATAAATACAGATAAAACCAGAGAGAACAAACACATCACACAGTGTAAGATATTAGTGTGTGTGGGTGTGTGTGTGTGTGGGTGTGGGTGTGTGCGTGTGTGTGTGTGCAGTCAAATGTATTTATGATGCACTTTGAGTAAAACAGGTTAGTCGGATGGAAAGTGCTTTATGGTTCTGCAAAGGACAGAGAGATAAAAACAGCATGAAATGTATATGTATTTATCTGTGTGTGTGTGCGCGCATGTGTGTGTGCGTGTGTGAGACAAATCAGATTATATGTTAAGTTTCTGAAACACAACAGCCTCAACACAAACCCGAAGCATCGAGGAGAGAAAATCAGGTTAAAGACAAACAGAGAGGCTTTTACTAAATGTAAAAGATACTAGAAGACCAGTGTGTGTGTGTGTGTGTGTGTGTGTGTGTGTGTGTGTGTGTGTGTGTGTGTGCGTGTGTGTGTGTGTGTGTGTGTGTGTGTGTGCGTGTTTGAATGTGTGTATTTTGTCTCCTTTTGGCCAATTTTCAAGCTTTGACCTCTGACTCATCCTCTTCTGTCCTGCTTCAGTTTGATTTTCCAAATCTGTATTTATTATAAATAAGTCAAATAAAAACTTGAATTTGAATAAAATGAAATAATAACAGAGATTATGTCATTGTAGGCTTTTTAAAGGAACAGTTCAGAGTATTTGAAGTGCGGTTGTATGAGGTACTTATTACTTACAGTGGATGGAGGTCGACACACCCCCAGTTTGGAGAAGCAGCAGGAGAACCGGTGTAGGAAGCTAAGCTTTCCATATCAGTTTAAGTGAACACTATATTTAAAATATTTTCACCTCTTTATCTTTCTGTCAGACAGACTTTTCTGACAGGAAACCACCATTATATAAGACAAATATCACTCTCTACAAACCAACCAAACTCCATTGATAAAATCAGTGATTTTAGCTCAGAGAACACAGGCGTTGTTGATCTGCTGCCTCCATCTGTGTGTGTTTGTATTAATGTGAGACTTCAGTGAATCTGAAACAACGATTTAAAACCCTGAAGTCACACAATAATAAGAAAGTCATATTTAGAGAAAAGAGTTGTATTTGGAGAAAAACAAATCAAAAACTCACACAACACAACCAACGGATGTGCTTCTGTGTTCACTGAGATAAAATCACTGATTTTATCGGTGGAGTTTGGTTGGTTTGTAGGGAGTGATATCTGCTTTGAATTATTCTACCTGACAGCAAGGCAGAGCAGTGAAAATATTTTCTGTGTACTGAAGTATACTTCAGCTTTATGTGTTTACTGGGATTATTCTGCACCAGACCGATCTGATTCTTTTTTTGTAAATGCTGGATTTGAAAAAAGTAAAGAGCCAAGATGTTTAGATTTCCTCTGTCTGACCTGTGAAGTTGGGATTTAAATGTTTAAAACAAAGAACCTTTGGTTTGTTTTTGGGGTTTTTTTTCTCCACTTTATTGTTTTTCATAACTGGAAAAGAAACATTATGTACAAAAGTTCAGGAAATAAAATCCTGCATTAGAAGCAGCTTCTTGTTTTAATGAATAGAATATTTTATTCAGCATTTTTTCACTGAGTTTGAATCTCCTAAAAAAACAACAAAAAGTGTCCCTGAGCTTCACAATAGACTGAACCACTTCTTTATCTGAAGAAATAATTTATTTGCACTTTTTTCCCGTATTTATAAAAGATTAAGAGGCGGGATTCGGCTCCTGAGCCACCAATTAAACCTGTTCTCCACCTGCACGCCTCCCTGAACTACTGCAGACTTTCAAACCTCCTTGGCCCCTTGAACTACCTGCTGGCTCTGTGTATGTTCTGGAAACACTTGACATTTCAAGGCCTTTTTCAACTTTCCACTGGCTCTGTGTATTCACTGGGACCACTGCAGACTCTCAGGCCCCTGAACTAACCTTGAACCACCTGCCGGCTCTGTGTCTCTTTGTTAGAAACGCTGCACATTTCCAGACCTCCTCAACTCTCTGGATCTGTGTATTTGTTGAATATTTCACACTTCAAGGACCTCCTGAACCGCCTGCCAGCTGGACTGTGGAAAATTTTACTCCCTCTGAAACTCAAAATACCCACCGGCTCGGTGTAATTGCTGGAGTTGCTCTCTGACCCCCTGAACTGTTCAGCGGTTCCATCTATTTTCTGGGAACAGTTCAACCTGTCAGCCCTCTGAACCAGAGATTCTGTCAGTCTGTCCTGGGGGGACATTTAACTGAGCTAACTGGTCGGTCTGTGTTCCCCTCCACATTTTCATGCACATTTTCAATTTGCACATAAAAACCTGAGTGGAACAGGATGTAGTCTCCCTGATGTTCGTTGGCTGTCACCATTTTCCTTTACTGGAAGCAGTACTCACTATATTTGGACAAGAGGGCGGAGCCTGGAAGGAGTGAGGGTCTAGTGTTAGCCTGGTTAGCGCGGTGCATCCATAATTCGCATTAACTGTGACATTAATTGGGACGCTAATTTTTGCTCAGTAGTAAATGAAGTTAGAGGAAAACTCATTTTCTCATGAGACAAATATAATCAGATTAATTTTTGCAGCCAGTGGCGTCACAACTCAGTGAAGACTTAAACACGAAGAGCCGACAGAAATCTCACAGTTCCATCTTGTTTTCCAGGAGCTCTTTGAATGACATCATGAGTGGTTTAATGGTACAGACTGGAGAATTAGCTCCACCTGCTGGTTACCTCGATGCACCAACTCTTCATGTTTACATAGAAGTACAGGTAATGAAAAACTAAAAACAATGACAAAAAAGTCAAACATGTCTTAACAGAGTTAACTGTCCCAGCGTTCAGCAAACATAAACAGGTTACAGGGTGCAAAAGTACGTTCTGCACCCTCAGATCAATATTTTACAGCTTCAGTTGAAATTTGAATAATTGCCAAGAACAAGGTGCCTGTTTGTGCAGCAGTGCAAGATGCAAACAGGCTGAGTGAAGGTGAAGATCAGCAGGTGTGGTGATCGTCCAATCACATCACTGATTTCACTGCTCTGAAACATCTGAGCCAATCAGAGTCAGTCATGATAAGGACAGCTCAGCGATAGAAAGAGACTGATTTGGTGATGATCACATCGGACAGACGGCCGCAATAATTCTAAAGTCGCCCACCTGGTACAGTTATACAGCAGCAGCCTGGTGTTTCCAGGTGATTTATTGAAGGTAAACACAGTGAGCGGCTGTACTGCAGCAATTTCATGACCTGAAGAAGAAGCTTTTTATAACATATAAAACAGCTGTGGACAGCTGTAAGACCCGCCCACATTCATTCACTGAATTTCCTGCTTTAAACACATTAAATATGATTTTCACTCATTTCAGATGCACCCAGAGTCATTCTGTTCTGGGACTCTGTCACTGTGTTCAGCCCTGAAACCATCTGAAAACCTGATCGATCATTTTGATTTATAATAATACAACTGTATATGTAAATATAATCTTAATTCACCCTGATGAAAATGTGTGTGGTGTGTGTATTAAGCACATACGTGTGTGTATGACTAAGCAGTACATTCAAGTGTAAAGTCTCCCTCGTCTGGCAAGTTTAACCTGCTGTCACAGTGGAAAAAAAAATAAACAAAAACAAAAACGTTCTGCAATAAAAACTAAACTTTTTACCCTCACTTGAGATGTTTTTTTCTTAAAAGAGTAAATGCACTGATCCCAGGACTCCCATAAATCCATGACCACTCTGAACAAAACAGAACGCCTCTCCTCCATCAGACGCTGCTTTCAGGCTCTGTGCTGTTAAAGGAGCACTCCACCTAAAACTTGAACTCTCCCGTGTGTGTGTGTGTGTGTGTGTGTGTGTGTGTGTGTGTGTGTGTGTGTGTGTGTGTGTGTGTGTGTGTTTCAGTCTCCATAGTGATGGGGGTCCCCAGTGTGAAGAGGGAGGTCCACTCCTACCTGACCGACACGCTCAGTTCTCTGGTGTCGGAGCTCAGCACCGCAGAGAAGGAGGACTGTGTCATCGTCGTCCTCATCGCAGAGGTCAGTCTGTGTGTGTGTGTGTGTGTGTGTGTGTGTGTGTGTGTGTATATATGAGATGCAGAGTGTGTGTGTGTGTGTTTGTGTGTGTATGAGAGTGTGTGTGTGTGTATAATTGGCTGTCAGTGTGTGTGTTGATCCGTGTTCTTCCTTGCATGCTTTCTGAAAGGTCAGTGGTTTAACTAATGAACCCCAACATACACACACACACACACACACACACACACACACACACACACACAGTGATAATGTCTCAGTGTTTAGCTCGTGTGCTAATGCTAACCTCAGAGTGCTGCAGGGAGGTAAAGTGATGACGTGTGTGTTCACTGAAACATTTAAGCTGTGAAATTACATCAGTATGAAGAGTCTGCATGCTCTCTCACTTACAGCACATCTGTGTGTGTGTGTGTGTGTGTGTGTGTGTGTGTGTGTGTGTGTGTGTGTGTGTGTGTGTGTGTGTGTGTGCAGGTCTCACTCTGAGCTGCAGCTTCTCATTTGTTGTCTTATTTAAATTTATTCTTTCTTACTTTCTAGTAGTTGAAGTAATGTCATGTTTTCTGCTTTAGTGTCTGTTTTTGTGGATTTCAGCAACTTGAAATTACATCCTGTTCCTTTAAGCTGCTGTTCTGGTTTCAGCTGTTAGATTTCTCTTCGTATTGTTCGCCTGATGTCATGAAAGTGACGTCTTTTCCAGGTCAATATTAATATTGGTAATATTTAAATCTGAATTTGTGCAAATAGCCAAAGGTCTGTTCTGAAGTCTGTTCTGTTCACACTTTATATTGCTGATGTTCCCTGAACTGTTCATCTTTATGCAGACGACACCACTGTGTCCCGTCCTGTGACTGATGCTCACTCTGCACTGCTTCTCTCAGTCATCATAAACTGGTTCTCAATGCAGACAAAACTAAACTGATGTTCACCAGATCAAAAAATATTAACCTCAACAGCACCATCACCTCCACCAACAAAACACAAATACAGATATTTTTAAATGTCATGTTTCAAAGCTGATTGTTATTTCGTAGAAACAGGCTCTGCTGTCTGCTGCAGGGTAGTAAGATGCTTATTGAGGCAACTTTTTTCTCATCAGTGATCTATGCTGATATTTTCTACACGCACGCCTCAGCTGTCTCTCTGAAGCTGCTGGACTCGGTTTATCTCTCTGCTCTGTCTCTGAGTCTGTTATAACAGCCATCACTGTGACCTGCATGCTGAGGTCGGGTGTCCCTCTGTCTGTGCAAGGCGTGAAGCATTTTCCCACAATGCAAAACAGCACTGTGAGGGACAGAGGGGAGCAGCTACGGAAGCCCAGGAGGTAGAGAATAGGCAAACTGCAGTCAGGTCGTTTACACAAGAAACATGAATAAATACTAGCCAATAAAAATAACTCAATCAGATCGAATTAATCAAATCAAATACAAATTGGAAACAATCATAAATAAATGCATTTTGACCTGAAACTGCAGCTAAAATTACCCCCAAATCTGGAGCCTTCTTGAAGAAATGTCATCCCTCTGAGACAGAGAGCATGATGGGAGTCTAAAAGAAGAAACTCTGAGTCTGGACATTGAGACGTTTGTCCCACGTGTCAGTGGGTCTCACAGTGAGCTGGTTAGTTGGGTGAAGAACTGCTGCAGCTCGTTGAAGTTTGGCCGAACACAAACCTGCAGGATCCAGCAGGGTTTCCCTCCAGCTGATCCTCATGAAGCTCCTGGCAGTCAGATCTGGATCAGAGCCGGCTCACAGTCGGTCCATCGGTGCCAGGACACACCAGAGTGACATTCAGACCTGAGCCGGGACTCAGGTCTGACTCAGCTGGCTGCCTGGAACAACATGACAAGATTTACACTCAATACATGTTACAAGTACGAGCTGAATCCTGCAGCGATTTCTCAACATTTTAAACAAATTTTCTGTTTTTCTGTTTCTGGCAAAACTGTGATGTGGGCAGTGATTCAGGTCAGAAACAAGTGCTGTGTGACAACTGCCAAGAACTTCAAAGTCCACAGTAACATTTTCCTGAGAACTGACCCTTCGCTAAACTCCACCCTCCTTAGTTACTGTTGCTATGCCTGCCAAACTAACATTTAACATGTAAATTGTGAGTAACTGTTGAAACATGAGGTCTGTGATTCCTTAGAGAAGTAAAACAAAAGCAGATTCTCATTTCCAGCTGACGACGGTGGACTTTGTCACTAAAATAAAGACTCACAAGCAGATTTCATAAGTGTAGCTGCTGATGTAAGCTAATGCTAATGCTAATGCTAACTCTTTGAGTCAGCTGAGAGCCTCCAGCTGATGTTTTAATGTTTCCATCTGACACGTTTTAAAACAAGAACCCTGTGAAAGTGTTGATGTAAAGTTAGCTAACAGCTGTGTACATGATATAACATTAATGCTAACAGACTGAGGCTAAAGCTAGCTTACATCTCAGCTAACATTGGTCAGATGGTGAAATACAGCAGGTATATCTACATGATAGATGACAGAAATACACTCATTAACCTTGAGACGGGTCACCGAGCCAGACCAGCTGGACCACGATCACCACAGGAAGAGAGCCGGGATAAGAGCTAAGCTAACCAGGTTTAGACCTGAGACAGTGAGCCTGAGAGAGACGCATCTTTGATTCTTCATCAGCCCACATCCTCCTCCTCAAACCCCCACAGAACAAATGATGCAGTGGATCTAACAAGTAAAGTTACTGCAGCTGGTAAGCTAACGTTAGTTAGCCAGACATGCTAATGTTTGCAGCTTATGTTAGAGCAGATGAGGACAGAGTTTGATTGAGTCGCCACATGTGTTCAGTTCAGACTCATGAAATACCGAGCGTCACTCTTCTCAGAGTCTCCTGCTCACCTTCAACATGGACAGAAATGGAAAGCTTCACAGCTCTAGTTATGGTTGCTAACCTATGATTGGACAGTTGCTGTTGGAGGCGGCCCATTTTGGACCACCTGCTCACAAGTGATGATAAAATAGTGTGGGATGGTCAGGTGGATTGGTGCAGGGTCAGAAGTAATGTGGACGTTTCACAACTATGTTCAGGTTTTAAAGACAGAAACTGAAAAGACAGAAACAGGTGAAGGTCTATAGAGGCTCATGTTTGTTTTCATGCATTAGAATCCAGTAATTAAAAATAGAAATGTCAGTTGCTCAGTAGTAAATGTGTGTGACGTCAGTGTTTCAGCAGCTGATCTCAGACCTGTTCATGTGAGATAAAGGGTGTGTTGTGTGTCTGCAGGGGGCTCTGTGGGTTTGTGTTGCCCTGCTGAGTCACGTCTCATGTCCTTCTGCTCTTTCACTGCAACATCCTTCAGTCATGTAAAATTCATGTTACACATCTCTCCACTTTAAAAGCTTTAAGTGCTTTCGCTGCTCGTTCTTCATCTGCAGAAACAACAAACCCTGCTGAGAGAGCGAGAGCGAGAGAGAGAGAGAGAGATGACCTGTGATGAGTTCATCCTGCATGAAGGTCTCTGGACGTTCAAACATGAACGACAGTCAGAGAGAAACAGGAAGTGATCTCAGCTTTAACTCCAGTCTGAATCCGTCAAACTGCAAACTGAGTCTGTGAGATAAAAACAAAAACCCTGAGGAGACGTTAAATATCTGCCCCGAGGAAAACCGAAAAGAGCAGAAAGAGATCAAGATGACGAACGGAGACACAGATGAAAACAAACTGTCGGAGCAGCAGAGGGACGAAACACAAAATAGAAAGAAAATGAAAACTGACTGTGACAGAAACACACACTCAGACTGTAGAGACTCTGTCCAGATCACAACTTCTCCTCGCCTCGTACGGTGGCCCTGAGAGCTCAAAACACTGCAGCTTCAATCAGATGTCCTCACCAGTCTGACAACATGAGCAGCTTTTACAAAAACACACTGATGAAGATGTTTCCTTACAAAAAATCCCCAGGAAACAAGATCAACCTCTGAGCTGCAACCTGCACGCTGAAAACAGCAAATTAGTCCCTGGGACGCCAACGACACGAGTTTAAACAGCTGTTAGCTTTTCTTTTGCAGTGATGTAGATTTTAATACCAGAGCTCCTGATGTCCTAAACAAGCTCCCCTCAACGCTGTTTTAACAGCTGCACCGCCGCTGCATCCTGGGCTTAGCTCCGCCCAAGATGTTTGTGATTGGTTTAAAGAAATAGAGAGACGTCTGGCTACGTGAGATTAGTTGGACGCCAACGTGGTGACGTTGTTTCCACGTCTTTTCATGGTGAGTCAGACCCGCTCCTTCAAACAAGTAAATATTGATCTCATACAAACCTCACGACCATGTTTCAGATATAAGAAACATGTTTATGTCATTTATGTAAATCTGCATGTAAATTAGATTCCTGTCACGTCGTTAAAACCTATAAAATGCCTAAAAAAAAAAATTAAAAATGAAAAACCATCAAGAGCCACATCAAAATATTTTATAAGTAGTCAAATATTAGTTGTTCGGTTTATAAAATGTTAGAAAATGAATCCTGTCACATTCTTGTCAACTGGAAAATATTTTTCAACCAGCAATAACTTTTCCACTAATCAATTAGTTGTTTGGTCCAGAAAATGTCTGTTTTATTTCTTGTCATCAGGAAACCAAGATAACACATATATGACACATTTTAAATACTTTATTAAAGGTGAACTGCAGATTTATAAAAGTCTTAAATTTGCTGAATTTCTTCCATAATCTTTTATTTCTTTGGTGGACCCAAATCAAAGCTCCTGTGACCCTCCTGTGGGTCATGACCCAGTGTTTGGGAATGACTGAAACCCCGACATGCCACGTTCATGTTTACGTGCACGCTCACGTGCACACCGTCTGAACTGGGTGTGTGTGGTGTGACAGTATGGAGGGATTTTATGTTTTTATTTATCTGTTGTTTGTTTACACCGTCTGAATATCACTTTAAAGGGAAGGAGATCATATTTATTGAAGTATTTACATTATTAACCAGAGAAAACCAAGATTTCAGATTTTGTCAGGGGGCCACATATTTGAAGTTTGAGGGCCAGATTGTCCCCACAGGAAGCTGTTTACAAAATAAAAGCCTCACTTTACCTTGGAGACAGAAGGCCTGTCCTCCGTCCAATCAGCTCTCAGCTGGATTCTGAATCTGAATGCTGAATCTCTTTTTGTTTTCCTCCGGACTTAAACAAACTCAGCTGCAACTCGACGAACCAGAACAGCCAGCTCAGTGTGGAACAGATCCACCTGGACCCGGTTCTGGTTCAGGTCCCGTGATGCCTCAGAAACCGTCTCTTGGTGTTAAAAATCGACACCTGTCTGTATCAGAGAGACCCTCAGAAAGAGACGAACTCTGAGTAAATACTGACAGTGAAACCAGCGAGTAGCTCTGAGCGCCGTCTGCTCCTCGTTAACACGCAGCTCTGTGGTTAAGCTCCACCCAGCTGGCACCTCCAGGACGCCAAAACAAACCACAAACTCTCAGCAGAGAGCGCCGGGCTGTGGCTGCGCTCGGCTCCGTGGAAACATGTGTGTGACCTCAGGCCGACCTTCAGCGCCAAATGATTGGGTCCCACGGGGAGTCCATCTGGGCCCTGATTGGCTGAGCTGGAGGCTGAGCTCTGATGTCATCGATTGCTCAAGTTGTTGTTGATCTTTGAGTAGGAACAAGAGTGTGTGTGTGTGTTTTGTTTTGTTTTGTTTTGTTTTGGTGCAGCAGAAAAACAAAAATATTCAGATGATCTCAGTGTATCCTGTGTGTGTGTGTGTGTGTGTGTGTGTGTGTGTGTGTGTGAGAGAGAGAGAGAGAGAGAGAGAGAGAGAGAGACTGTTTCCAGGACACATTTCAGACTTGAGTCCAGTAAACTGAGGACAAAAGTCATGTCCCCAGTCAGAACAACAGAGATAACACACGTCTTGTTGTGGTGGAAACAAGCAACAAGAATCTAAGAATAGAATCTAATGTAACATGATTTATTACAAACTGAGTCGTCCAAAAGGACCATGAAGCTGAACGACGAGTCCTGCACACGAGTCGATCAGCCAATCAAATAATGACTGTTGCTTTGGACTTTGACCAACATTTTCTGACATTTTATGGACCAAACAACTAATCAATTAATGGAAAAAATATTGCCAGATTGATCACTTGTTGAAAAATAGGTCCAAACATGTGAAGACGTGGAGTGCACAGACGTCTGTCCATTTTGTCCACGTTTGGACCAATTTTTCAATGTAAAAGACGGAGACAGAGACTGAGCTGATACCATAAACTACATGAAATGTTTGATCCAAACCAGCTCAAATTTTTAAAAAGTTCCAGGACAAAAGGTGAAGATGATAATAAATAAAATAAATAAAAAAAAAAACCGTGTGAACTGAGAGCTACGTAAACATGTTTGACAGTGCAGAAGCTGTTTCAGTAAAATAACTGCATCATCCACGTACAGACCAACTTTCCTTGTGCTACAGAGGACGCTATGTTCTTAATCTCAAGTGTGAACAAGACAGAACCCAGTCTGGAACCTTGTGGAACCTTGACGTGTGTTGAAGTAAAGATAAAGAGTCTAACACACTTTTCTGTGTGTTTGTGTGTTTACAGGCTGACCAGCAGTACGCCAGCAGTGTAGCAGACAACCTGAAGCGCCTGTAAGTCCACCTGCATGATGGGATGCCGTTTCTATGGCAACAGGAACGAGAGGGGATTCTTCATTTCCTCCCTCTGTGTGTGTGTGTGTGTGTGTGTGTGTGTTGTGTTTGATGTCGGCTCGTACACGTCAGCCTTTGATCACCGCTGTGTGAGAACAGCTGTGCGTGTGCGCCCATTGTTCACGGCGTGTAGTCAAAGTGTACCATGATTAATTTATCTCTCACACACACACACACACACACACACACACACACACACACACACATACACACACACACACACACACACAAACACACACACACACACACACACACACACACACACACACACACACACACACACACACACACACACTCAGCCTGCAGGACTAACCGTGTCAGCAGCAGGAACCTTTTTGTAAAAACATTTTTACACTCAAAGATCAAGTGTGATTTTTTTTTCTGCTCCTTCATCGTCCTTTTGTTTTTTCCTTTCCTTCTCTACCTCCTTATTTCCTTCTTTTCTTCCCTTCATTCTCATGTCATCAGTCGTCTCCCTTCCTCTTTTAATCACCACTTCTTCTTCATCCTTCTTTTCCTGCTTTTCTTTCTCAACCCTCCTCTCTAAAATATTCAGTGAAGTTAAAACAAGTTTTCCTGTACGGTGAGATTCCTCGTCTGTTAGTCCAGAGGTCGAGCTGTATGCAGCTCCGTCGCTCCTCTTCTGTTGCTTTGTGTTTTTTTTTACATTTTAATTTTCATTTATCATTGTTGTAGGTCTACACTGTAAAAATGAAAAACTTGAGAAAACTCAAAACTTGAAGTCAACATACAGCAATAAACTTTACATTATACATTTTTTTTTTCTAAAACTGAGTCTATCTGTTTATTGAGGATTTTCAGCACCTGTAAGAAGCTGCACTTTATACAAAAGTCTGAATATAAAACTATTTAAAAAGTCGTCCACGACTCTGTGATAATGATTGATTATTGATCTGTTGATCAGGGTGAGTGTAGAACAGAGACATGAACTGAAGGTAAAACTTCTCAGGATGGAAACAGTTAAGTTGCTGTTTATTTAGTTTTGGAATGAATCACTTGTTCTCTGCTTTTCCAAGGAAAAATCAGTGTGTGAGAATATAAATGATAAAATAATGATCAGCTGTGAAGTAATCTGACTACTTCTTCTTTGTGTCTCGTCAGTTTTCCAGCAGAGATCCAGTCGGGTCTGTTGGAGGTCGTCTCTCCGTCCGTCCACTTTTACCCCGACTTCTCCAGACTCAGAGAGTCCTTCGGAGACCCCAAGGAGAGGGTCAGGTCAGTGTGTGTGTGTGTGTGTGTGTGTGTGTGTGTGTGTGTGTGTGTGTGTGTGTGTGTGTGTGTGGCTTCAGTACAGGAAACTCCTCTTTCACCACAAAAGTCTGTTTTAATAAAAACAGGAATTAACTGATTTAACTTTGACTTCATCGTGTTTTTGTTTGTTTTATTTTCAGTTAGCAGCTCCTGTGTCAGTGTAGCCTCGTACATACAGACGACTGTCAGTAAATGACTGTGATACTGAAGCAAACTTCAAAACACCATGACTCTCAGACACGTTCTGAGATCTAAAGAGAACATATTTCCTCTGTCGTCTGTGGATTTATGGACAGGAAACATTCTGCAGAGTGAACAGGAACCTCAGGCCTGTTAGCCACTGATACAAGTTGTTTCACTTTATTGTGTGTCTGACTTTAACTTTAGCCTGACAAACTGAGTTCAGCTTTAAATAACTGCAGTTTATCATAATTAAACCTCACACACACACACACACACACACACACACAGTCTCTTACCTGTGTGTAATTTATCAGCTCCAGTAATCAGAGAAAGTCAGGTAACTGTGTGTGTGTGTGTGTGTGTGTGTGTGTGTGTGTGTGTGTGTGTGTGTGTTAAACAGCTCCCCAGGCTTCTGTCAGCCTGTCATGGCTAATTCATGAGGCTCTGAACCTCACTGAGCAAGCTAACTAGACACACACACACACACACACACACACACACACACACACACACTTAAATTGGCCCTCTCGCCTTCATGTCTCCTTGACAGAGTCATCCTGAAAGGAAACACACACACACACACTCAGCGTGCAGATTGAGGTGACATCATTTTAGTTAATAAACTGTTGCTCCGCCTCTTTGGTCTTGTTACCGTGGTAACACAGGAGAGAGGGTTGGAGGAGGTGAATAAAGGAAAAAAATCTAAAGAGAAGGAAGGAGTAAAGTAAGGAAGAGATGGATGAAGAAAGGAAGTGATGAAGCTGGAGGAGGAGAGAGACAGGAAGTGAATGTAGAGAAGGATGAAGGAAGAATAAAGGACGCAGCAGGATTTCAAACAGAGACATTTAAACTGATGCTGAGCTGTGAGCCATCATCCTCAGGTGTTTCAGGTCTTTTTAAACCGTTGGTCATCCTCACTCAGGTGACCCAGCTGAGGTTGACCA
>NC_139321.1:675000-680000 GCF_056507025.1 Lutjanus erythropterus | reverse complement strand
GGACAGAGAGGGTGGAGGAGGAGGAGGAGGAGGAGGAGGAGGAGGAGGAGGAGGAGGAGGAGGAGGAGGAGGAGGAGGAGGAGGGTCTCCTGCCTGCAGGCTGCAGCAGTCAGACTCCATGTATTGATCACATGCTACATGAACCAATAAAAAGATCCTTTCTGTTGGTTCTGTGTTTGTTTTCAGGATCAAAGTTCACATCAGAAACGTCGCCACATTAAACAGAATCATAAATTGAGTTCAAACTCTCCCATGTGACTTCTTCTTTATTCCATCTCCACAACAAACAGCTGCAGAGATTCAGACTGGAGTCATAAATGAAGCAGTAAACGTCTAAATTAAAATGTTAATATGAGCTGCTACATGAGGAACAATCCTCCTCTAATAAACTCATCTGTGATCACAACATGTTCTTCATTTGGTCTTTTAATTCATGAATCATTAAAAAAAACAAATCTGTGTCAAAGTTCTGCTTCACCTTCCTCTAATCTAATTATTAATTATTGGAGAAAAACATTTATTCCCCATTGCACTTTAGTTTTTATTATTTTTCAATAAATAAATATGCAAAACGTAATAATCAGCCGGCTCATGTGTGCACAGATGAGAGACAGTGTCAGGATACATTCTTGTGTATTTGTGTGTACTCTGGATACTATCAGCAGTATAACCACCATGTCCACTGCAGGTACATGGACTTCTGCAGTTTTTGTGATAGAGATATTTAATCACTAAGACTGTGATGATATCCAGTTATCAGGCTGAACTCATTGCACTTCTTGTTCTGTCTGCACTTTGGTTATTATTTTAATTTCTGTCTAATCTGAAATATTATTACCAATGCACAGTTGTTAAATTATGCATAAGGAATAAAAGCACTTCTTCTTCTTCCCGTTGCATTTTGGATGTATTGTGTTATTAATTGTGTCTGTGTTGGAACTGTCTGGTGCTGAAGTCCTTTATCTTTGAACCTGAAAGACGTCTTTCTCTGTGTCTTATGGACAGTTGTATTTGGCTCATAGCTATTTTGTAGAATATTGTTTGTCCAGGGTCAGTAAAAATCTTAATTTATATTGAATATGTTGTGTGTCGTATCTGCTTTTATTAAAAGATCAAGAACTTCCATATAAACTGACTGTTGGTCAAATCCCTAGCAGAGAAACAGAAAACCGTTTGTGGGTCACAGGTTTGTTTGAGCCACAGAGTGCAAATGGTTTCCTCAAGTTCACGTACTTTAACCCAAATAAAATCACAAGCAGACTGAGAGCACATCCACATCATCCACCCCACCTTCACCTTCACTCAGTATTTTATAGTAGAGACAGAAGTACAGTGTGAAATATTCACTGCATCTTTTGACGGTGCAGCTCGGCGTTCTGCTGGTTATGTCTGTGAAACCATGAAACCATCTCAGAGAGATTTCCATCTGCAGGTTATTAGTGGTTTGGCAGCTGCTGGAGCTGCGAGGTGGAGCTGTCACTGCTGCTGAGTGAGGACCTGGACTGGTCCATGTATCTGACAGCTTCTCTGAAGTCCACAACTCCTCTGCACCTCCAGAACATGTGACCAGAAAGTGTCCAAAACCTTCAGAGTGCACAGGCTGCAGTGAGGAATGTTCTCTGGAGGCACTTTTCCTCTAAATTAACTCTGGTTCTTGAATCAGTTCTGTTCAAGATTGTTGGAACGTCCCATGAACGAGCCTGCATTTCAGACAGGTTTGAATAAAGTAACTGTAATCAAGGATGACACGGTGGTACTGAAGTCAAATCTGGGCTGGAAAATAAAAACATGGAGACGTGTTGCAGAGCTGTGAGGAGAATCACCTGAGTGATGAGTTTCCTGCAGCCTCGTCTGCTGTTGCTGTAAATATTGAACTGTGTGTGTGTGTGTGTGTGTGTGTGTGTGTGTGTGTGTGTGTGTGTGTGTGTGTGCTCTCCTGTTTACTGACCCTCGTCTGTACACACACTGATTCAATTCGCCGCTGATTGCTCTGTGCTGTTTGTGGACCGGCTGCTGTTTAAGGAGCGTCGGGTGTTTTTCCGTCTCAGGCCGGAGGCGTCGATGGAAACAGAACTGTGGTGTTAAAATGTTTCATGTTTCAAACAGCAGCAGCTTTTTATCTCTGACGCATCAAAACAAACACTGTTCAGAGTCGACAGTCTGATGGACGTGATGCTGCTGCTGCTCTGGATGTAAAGCTGCTCTGTGACACACTGAACTGATGGAAATGAGACGAGCTGCAGGTTCTCAGCTGTCGGCGGCGCTGAAGAACAAACAGCTTTTTGTGTCCAAAATCAAATCAGTCAGATGTTTGATTTCATCCAGCAGCTGCGGCAGAGACTCACCTGTTCCTGCTGCTCCGCGCGGTTCATGACGCTCGTGATGTTTCATCATCGTGCACCAGGTTTTATGTTTCAGTTTGGTGTCTGATGAAGATGTTGAAGGTTCAGATGGTTTTAACGATGTCAGACAGATGCTGCAGCACTGTGTGCTGATTGGCTGGACAGCTGCTGAGTCTCCATGTTGTTTCTTTAATCAGATTTTAGTCTCCTGTAGCTGCTGTACTGGTTTCACTGGGAGGATCAACACACACACATATAACTGTGCACGTATTCAACAGCAGCTGTGTGTGTGTGTGTGTGTGTGTGTGTGTGTGTGTGTGTGTGTGTGTGTGTGCGTGTGTGTCTGTCTGTGTGTGTGTGTGTGTGTGTGTGTGTGTGTGTGTGTGATCTCATGGCTCATTGAGTCTTTTGTCCCTGGTGCCATTTTTCTGATTATCCACTAAGCAGACTGTTATTATAGCTTTGTGTGTGTGTGTGTGTGTGTGTGTGTGTGTGTGTGTGTGTGTGTGTGTGTGTGTGTGTGTGTGTATAACAGGAAGACAAACTGTTTTTCATGTTGATAATCTTCGTCTCCTCTCTCCACCCTCTTCCTCAGGTGGAGGACGAAGCAGAACCTGGACTACTGTTTCCTGATGATGTACGCTCAGTCTAAAGGAACTTACTACGTCCAGGTAGGAAAGAAAACGCTGCACACGTTTCACAATAAAAGCCTCCCAGCAGCTGCCTTTCTTGGCAGGCTTTTATTGTGCAATTTTCTTCTACATAAACAAATGTTTCGTTTTATTAATTCATCTCATGACTCTGGTTTTTATTTTTGCAGCACTGATTTTTAACAGTTTTGTGAGGAATTTATAAAATCCTGCTGCCAAAACAACAGAATCCGGTCCGAACCGGCCTGTCTGATAAAAACTGAGTCACAGAGCAGCTTTGAGATCTTCAACAGATGATTGAAGAGATAAACATGAATAAATTGTCCCTCACATGAGATCAGTGTCCTGATAAAGACGTCTGATCCACAGGTGTTTTAATTCACACCAGATAAGAAAACGTCTTCTCATGAACTCCTCCGTGTGATCAGATATCAATATGCAAATTAGTTTGATAAGAGCTCAAAAACATGACACAGCACACATTATTCATCTCTAAATCATTTTTTTACAAGGCGGGACTGTAAGGACTTAAAGGAGGGGCCATCTTTTTATGTTTTATTTCTATCATTATTAAGAATCTGACTCTTCATCCTCCTTATTATTCAGATTTTGTTTGAGGGTGTAAATGATTAAACTGAGGGTGCAGTTCCTGATTTTTCATACGATGCTCTGAAGTTAATGCAACAAAAAGCAGACATGCGAGTGATGACATCACAGCCTCACCTTTGCTTCCTGCATGTATTTACATTTATCCACCTCTCAGCTGTTAACCTTAGAAATAAAGTTTTCATTCTCACTCCCAACGTGTCACATGACGCAGTATAATGATGCATGTCAACCGAGAAGTGGGAATTTTTGAGTTCCCATCAGGAAATTTCAACTGAAGTTCAGAGGAACCTCACCGAGCTCGACCTCAGGCTCTAATATGGCTGCTCAGTGTGTCAGTGAACGCAGCACGCTGATGAACACAGTTCTGTCTCTGGACATGTTGCTGAACTGTTTTAATGTGTAAAATGCTGCAGAATCTGTTGTTACTGAGCTCAGAAAAGTGTCTGATCTGTGTAGCTGACATCAGCCGCTTGTCCAACCTGTAACATTAAATATTTGTTGAGTTCATGAAATATGACTGGATGAATATTTTCACAGCTGAAGACTCGTCACTCTACTGTGATGTTGTTCCTCGTTTCTGATTTAAAGACAAAACAAAGTTAAATTTCCACGCAGTGAAGTTTTTGTTCGCCACACGTCCTGATGATGAACCACGAGTGCATGGTTGGATGCTGGTCTGTTTTTTTTAATTCTGATAAATAATAAACATTTTTCTGTAACTGTAGTGGAGTTACACTACTGTACAGTTACCTTTTTTGTATCTTGATTACTTAATCCTGTTACATGTAATCCATTACTCCCCAAGCCTGGTTACACTACATACTATGCTAATTAGTTTTGTTACATGCAGTAACTAACAGTAACTAACAAGGGCCTTTTTATTTGAACCCAAACTAAAAATAAAATCTTTCATGAAGAATCATTTTGCAGAACAAAATTAAGATCCACAGAAGCGTCTGAAAAATTATATTCCACAAAAAAGGTCATCCAAATAATCCTTATGGTCAGTAGGAGGCGCCCTTTTCCAATACAAGCCTACACACATCCTCACCGTTAACCAGCAAAGACAGGAAGAACAGCAAAACATACACAACTAAAGTGACAGTACAGGGATCATGTGACTCCAAGTCCCAAGAAACAAGAACGACCTCAGAGCTGAAACCTATGACGCTAAAAACAAGACGCTGAAAACGAGACGCTGAAAACGAGACGCTGAAAACGAGACGCTAACAGTACGAATGTAAACAAGCTAACAGCTGTTCTTCTGCAGTGATGTAGTCATTTTAGCATCAGAGCTCATCTCCTGACCTGCAGATGTTCCACCAAAACAAGTTCCCCCTCAATATGTTTTTGCAGCAGCACCATTGCTGCGTCCTGGGTTTAGCTCCGCCCATGACAT